>NW_016157497.1:83276-122293 GCF_001687245.7 Rhagoletis zephyria
TAGTTAAAACCTTGGCATTATTAATTTTCTATGACGGGACCTGGTGTTTCCGAACGGATTTTTCGTGCTGAACACGAATCACACAACACAAACCCCCCCTGCTTTAAGGGTGCACGCGATCAATTCGGCATAGGGCTCATTCGAAATGGCACGGTTTAGCCTTTAATTTCTGATATATGCAAAATTTGTACCACGTCAGGGTTCAGCTCTATAATTTTTCGAAAATGGCCAAAAACGCTGTTTTTAGGGGTTTCAACCCCTTTTTTCTCGAAAACGTGACGTGATGGGACATTTTTGACCCCGGATTCGTGTTCAGCACGAAAAATCCGTTCGGAAACACCAGGTCCCGTCTTATTCGCAGAAAAAAAGTTGAAATTTGTAGACCAGTGTAATGAATACGAATTGTACACATTTTCTCTTCAACAATTATCTACATGTTTTTGTTAAAGGTGCTGGCCCAATGCAGGCTTGCTTTGCTTGCTTCGCTGCGAGAAGTGTCAAAAATTATTTGGAATACACTAAAACGTATAAAGGCTGGCCAAATGGCAGCTTTTCTTCACTTGCTTTAAGCGCCTCAAAGTTTGAAATAAGCAAATGTTTTATTTGAAAGCGTTTTGTAGGATTTTGACAAAGAGGTATGTTCCTTTCAAAATACATAAATTCAAACAAAAATTTGCTTACTTAATTTAAAAAAGTCACAGAAAATGCAGGCAATTCGAAATTAAATAAAAATGATTCATTGTTTCCATATTTATATTTAACATATTCGTTATCTTATAGTAAAATGTTGCAAAGCCCATATTTACAAATTTTACACGAGAGGAAAACATTTCTTATAGCTCTTTATTTCAAGGAAATCGCTTTTTTAAGTTATAGTTTTTTTAGTAAATGTAGATATAGATATGTATGTATCATTATTATCATTTCTTTTAAATACAAACATTATTTCGCATTAATTTAAAAATAAATCTGAAAGCTTTTGATACATTTTTTAGAGTTTTCTAGGAAGTAATTATTAACGTTAAGGGAACAGACATTGACTTTTCAACCAGACAGCTGGTTACTTTGACAGCATTCCAAGCCACCATTCGGCCAAGCAAGTTTTCAAAGTAAATCAAAGCAAATTGAAGTCAGCAAGGCGCGCAAAGCAAGCCTGCATTAGGCCAGCGCCTTAAGCCTGGAAAGTAATTTAGAATATATAATAAAAATAATCATCATCTTCGCTTGCGTCATTGTCATCACCATCAGTAGCTTCATCATCGCTTTAAGGCTGCATAATTAACAACTGTTGTGCTTCTTTTGGCAAATACTGCAATTTTTTTGGGGTAGTTTTCTCATACTTGATACAACAGGATCGGAACTAATCAAAACTCTATTGAATATATCTTCATTCGTCCTTTTTCAGTTGCACTTGCGAGAAAAATGTTCTCTGTAGCTCTTAAAATCTTTGTTTCGCGCCTCTAGAGCTTCTTCTGACAATTGAGGTTTATTTTGTTTTGAACACGGAAAACCTATAGAGGTCTCAAGCCAACCTTAGCTTGCTTTAAAAAAACATTCTTCATGTCTACAGGACCTATTCCAACGAATTTTGAACTCAGAGATGAAGTATCTCATCTTTTCATTAAATTCTTTTAAATTTTCATCAGATAGCCTGATGCGATCTTTCATTTGTTTTTCGTTATTTCTTAAAGACGTTGACGAGTAACCAAGTGATATTTGCGGTCGTTCCTATAAAGAAAATAATATAATTAGGCCTTTAAAGTTATGGTTATCCTCCGTTTACTCGTCTACCCGTGACCATATTAGTTAAAAATATTATCACTAACATTATTCACTATTCACTACACATGACATTCATGCATAGAAATAGCAATACTATAATCAATAACAAAGATTATAATTAACACTAAAAATATGCAACGTGTACCATTCTGTACGGTTTCACATATACCCTATAAATCATTGGACAAGTAAATTACGTCGTTCTAAATGGAAATTGTTGATGATTGTTTTTTTTTACACATTAAGAGTAGATGTATATGCGTGTAAAAAAAAACACAGCTACTATTTAGCCTACTTTTGATAATATACGTATGTAGCTAATAGTTATGCCATATGTAGGGTATAAAAAAAAACAGTAATTGAGCAAACAAAGAACGTGGACGATAACAGTATTACTTTCTTGTATGTTTGGTACTTAGTTTTCACTTGTTATATTTGGATTTGTTCTTCATCGAGAATTTCATGTATATTTCACCAACGAGGTTAAATTATATAAATCGATATACTGAAAAAGTGCGCAGATATGCCGCAACATTTTTTTTTACAGAATGACGCTATAACGTCCAAGGTATATGCAAATGATTACACTTTTGCTTGACCGCAACTACTTCTCAACATATGTCTACGTATATAGCCAAAAACCCATTATATTTACGCTTACGATAAAAAATAAAATAAAGTATTTAGAACCATAGTAAAAGAGGACTAAAATCTTTTTGTATTGCCTAAATACCTGAACAAGAAGGCTCCATTGCCGTTTTTGATATATCTTTAAAGAAAACTCAGATATAGCTTGGAAATTTGAAATATTAAATCACGTTTTTCACTTTGCGCACACTCAAAGGACTTAAAGAGTATATTGCAACAAAATGGTAGATTTTGGGGCAAATATTTGATTACAATCTAATGTAGAATTTTATCTACTTTCATTTGGTTATAACTCTTCTTTGTATTTTAAAATTCATTTTTGGAATTAATACGCAATATCGACATCAATTACCCCACTGTGCGACGTCTACTACAGTTGCCACGTAAAGGGTGTTTTTTTAGACGTGTGCTTTTCAATGAGGCAATACTTTTTTCGGAGTTGGTCTTTTTGACAGCTGTTAGTTGATTTATACTCAGTTTGGTTTGACATTTCATAATGAACAGACTTACTCCGGAACAACGTTTGCAAATCGTGGTTCGGTTTGCGCGTCGCATCGCGCGCTGCGTCCAATATTTGGTCGACATATTTGCCCAGCAGAATCGGTAATTCGAGTAACCATGGATCGGTTTCGCACCACATTTACCCTAGTGGATAACGCGCATCCTCAGAGATGCCGTACAGTGCGCACCGAAGACGCTGCTGTGGAGCAGAGTATTGAAGAACACCCGAATGAGTCCATTATTAATGATTAATGACTTTTTCGTGCTTGAATTGGAGAATATTGATGTGGACGACCTTTGGTTCGAAAAAGACGGCGCTGGGAAACTTTTGGTGAGCGCATTATCTCGCATCGCGGGCCTTTGGCGTGGCCTCCTAGATCGTGCAATTTAATATTCGGCGCGCTATTGCTAACATACGGCCCCAATTGCTGCAAAAGGTGTTCGAAATTTGAGCCCCTCGGCTGGATTTTAGTCGAGCCAGCCGTGGCAGTCACTTGCCCGAAATCATTTTTAAAACATAATGGCAAACCCTTATCTTTATAACAAAGCTAAATTCTTCGCCATAACATTAAACTGTATGCGTTTAATTTCTTCTTGAAAAGCTAAAGTGAAAATTCCTGTATATAACAGAAATATCCTTAGCTTAGTAGCCTTAAACCTTCCAATATCGCTCAGGCCACGAGGATGACAAGCAAATTCTTTTGGAACCTGATTACTTAGAAACAATAATCGAGAGTTCAACAAACTTATTGCCGAGGATTTCAAAGAAGCAAAGATTTGGTTACACCAAGGCATACAACATGCATGTAATCATATGGAAAAGAGTTTACAATATCGATGGGCAGTTTTTCGATCAGTTTGTGATGATCTACATCCAAACGGGGTCGGAAACGCTATGCATTTCACTTCGAAAAATCATTCTATGCCCAAGGGATTCTCCTTTTTGCGTGCATTTGATACAACTAAAGAAATCAGTGTGTCCTTTAACTCCTAAAATATAGGACCTTGCTGGCGCATCGCAAATAAATGAACGACAATGCCATTGTAATCCAACCCCCATTCTAACAACTCCGGCAAATAATTAACAAACCTTTGTAAATAATCATTTGGGGATAATATATATATACTGCCGCAATATGCCTCTACAACCATAACATTAGGTTACATTGACATTTATTAATATTGGCCAAGTCTGCGAATTAGAAATTTTTGAGGTGGAAGGCCGTTAAAATTAACGTTAAGATGGATTTCCATCAAACTATAGGAGTTGTTTATTAACAAATCAGTTAGTAAATCCTCAACACCGTAGTGAATGTATTCTACTAGTCCCATATTTTCAACAGGCGCCTAGGCGGACTCCTAGGAGTGGACTTTAAAGTCCTTGAATTCCGTGGAAGAGCATCCACGCGTTTGCACAATATTGTTAATAAACCAGAGACCCAAAGTAATTATTATCCTAATATTTGAGATCAAAATCGTCGCCTTGTTTTAAGAGAAATTTTTGTCGTCTTTGTATGATAATTATTTACGAGAACTATCTTTTGCCGTCTCGTGGGATGATTATTTTCAGATGAAAGTTATTTACGTCTTTTCATAATAATTATATGCGACTTTTATTTTTCGCGTCTCTCTGATTTACGTCCCACGTCTTCTCTTAATAGAATCGGCACATGTACTGCCGATTTCAAGAAATGAAACGCAAATATCTCCGAGCTCGATTATTGGAATATGATTTGCTAACATCTGGCAATAAACTAAACCACGTTAAAGCAAATCCCTTTAATTTGACACCACATTTTTGAAAATCAAACGAACGATACAGATTTGATGACATGAACAATCGTGGCGTTAAATATTTAAAGCGACCAATCTCCGAACTCAATTAAGAAGTTTCATTCAATAAGAGTCCCTTATAATTATTAGGAGAAGACGTAAATCATTTCCGTCTTGAAATAAACGTCCCGAGAGACGAAAAAAATAAAAATCCCATATAACTATTGTGGGAGTTGAAGGGTTAAGGCTTGCTGCAAAGCGACAGCATCTGCATGTGCGACAAGAGACGAAGTTCAGTTGAAGAGTAACGCGAACCAAGCGAAGACGTGCGGCTAGACGACGTGTTTAAGTTTCTATCTACATATATTATTAAAATTCAATTCTAACTCTGTTCAAATTCAAATCATTAAATACAATTTAACTTTGTTTAAATATCTTAAACTTAAGATACGCTCGAATTAATCATTAGCGTTGGTAAAAAGAACGTAAGTGCAACAGCGGTGGGTGAAATCCTACATAGATGGGGGCTCAGCCAAAGTCAAAAGCATTGAAGTACCGTGTAATTAAAATTGAAACAAAACGAAAAGCTGTAGCAGTGACGAGACGTATGTATGTTAATAAAGAACTTTATATCGTGCTAAAATCTCGCAAATACAACAACAATTAAAAGGTTTTTTCATTTACAAAATGGCATGCCTCAACGATTTTATTCAGAGCAGCCTGCGCAGTAGCAGTAAGGCTAAAATCGCGACGCTACATAAATACATTTTTGAAAGTGAAGGCGATAGAAATAACCGCCAACGACTCCGAGAGTTCTGTGGCTTTGCCTACGACGAAGGCAGCGCAGAATTCGAGCTAAAAACAAAATACGTGAATACAAATTTGAACGTACGCGACCTAGTAACCATTTGCAACATGTTAGGAATCGACTACAATGTAGCTGACGTGCAGCTACACATATTCAAAAATTTACGACGATGTCATTTGTTCTCTGAACGAAGCAACGACGAAGCTGATGAGAATGAAGACGAAGAAGATGAAAACGACGAGAATAACGATGCTAACAACGACGACAAGCAGAGCGACAACGATGTGGAGAACAACAGCGAATTGAGTGTAAATCGTGGTGAAATTACAAACTATTACAGCTTTCCTTCGGCTGCAAACGAGAGAAACGACGAAGCTATTAATGCAAACAAAAGAAACGCAAAACACAACGACATACGCATGAGCAACAGTGCTACATACCAATCAACAAAATTTGCGATGACATTACGCGACGTAGAGGATTCAATTAGAATTTTTGATGGTTCTAATAAGATTCCAGTGGAAGTGTGGGCACAAGAATTCGAAGAGCAAGCTATTTTGATGCATTGGGACAATTTACAAAAGCTAGTGTTCGCGAAAAAATCATTACGCGGAATAGCAAAATTATTTGTACTGAGTGAAAGAGGCCTGAATTCGTGGCATACATTGAAAGACGCATTAATAAGTGAATTTAAATCTACAACAAATAGTGCGTTGCTACACAAGCGGTTGTGTGAACGAAAAATAAAAGAAAACGAAAGTATACAAGAATATTTCTACGGCATGAAAGAAATAGCTTCACAAGGTAATATTGAAAATGACGCGTTAATGCAATACACAATTGATGGAATTGCTGATGTGAGTGTAAACAAAGCGATGTTATACGGTGCAAAAAACATGAACGATTTTAAGGACAAGCTGAAGTGCTATGAAATTATGCGTAAACGCGCTACGAATAAAGAGGTGAAAACAGTAGCGAAAAATAATGTGCTAAAGAATGATAAAAAAGATATAAGTTGTTTTAACTGTGGTGAAAAAGGCCATCTGTCAAAGGATTGCAANCATAAAAAAAATTTTAATGTCAATGATGAATAAATTTTGAAAAGGGCTAAAAAAAGGGCTAGGGGCAATTTCAAATTTTTGTGGCCAAAAAAAGAATTTGGTAGCCAAATTTAGCCACCAAAAGGCTAAAACGGCAACACTGCACACGACGTGTATACAAATTTAAATATGCCGAAATTGAGTGCGTGTAATATTAGTCTAATTGGATTTGGTGCAAATTCAAACGAAAACAAAATTAAACCAGTTGGTTATTTTGAACACGATATACAAATAGACGGTCAAACATTTTATTTAACATTTTACGTGGTTTCATCTAAGTGTATGGATATTGAAGTAGTTCTTGGCGAAGAATTGTGTTTAAAAGCTGAAATAACAATAAATCGAGACGGTTTGAAAATTAAAAGGATCCAAGTGGACACTGACGCGAACGAAGAAATAGCTTTAATGAAAATAGATGCGGTAGTTGATAAATATGAACTCGACATTGATGTTAACGCAAGTGAGGTGGCAAAACGAAAAGTGCGTGAACTGATATCAGATTATAAACCAGCTAAGACTGCAACAACAAATGTAGAGATGCGTATAGTGCTAAGTGATGAATCACCAATTTTCTTGAGACCGCGCCGATTGCCTTTCTCACAAGCTGCTATTGTGGACGCACAAGTGGACGAATGGCTAAAGGACGGAATAATTGAAGTATCAAATTCCGACTTTACCAGTCTAGTTTAGTTTAGTTTTAGTAAAGAAACGAGACNATTTTATTTAACATTTTACGTGGTTTCATCTAAGTGTATGGATATTGAAGTAGTTCTTGGCGAAGAATTGTGTTTAAAAGCTGAAATAACAATAAATCGAGACGGTTTGAAAATTAAAGAGATCCAAGTGGACACTGACGCGAAGGAAGAAATAGCTTTAATGAAAATAGATGCGGTAATTGATAAATATGAACTCGACATTGATGTTAACGCAAATGAGGTGGCAAAACGAAAAGTGCGTGAACTGATATCAGATTATAAACCAACTAAGACTGCAACAACAAATGTAGAGATGCGTATAGTGCTAAGTGATGAATCACCAATTTTCTCGAGACCGCGCCGATTGCCTTTCTCACAAGCTACTATCGTGGACGCACAAGTGGACGAATGGCTAAAAGACGGAATAATTGAAGTATCAAATTCCGACTTTACCAGTCCAGTTGTTTTAGTAAAGAAACGAGACGGATCGCACAGGCTGTGCATAGATTTTCGACAAATTAATAAGGTAATTATCAAAGACCATTTTCCACTTCCGCTCATAGACGACCTGCTGGATCGCTTACAAGATGCGAAGATTTTCAGCACTATAGACCTGAAGAATGGGTTCTTCCACGTCCCTGTGGCAGAATCCAGCAGAAAATTTACCTCATTCGTAACCCAAGGCGGCCAGTATCAATTTTGCAAGGTGCCGTTTGGTCTATCCAATTCGCCTGGTATTTTTCAGAGGCATATAAACGCGATTTTTAGGAATTTGACACGAAGGGGCATTGCACTTCCCTACATCGATGACATCATAATTCCAGCCAGAGACGAAAAACATGCGCTAGAGAATCTTGAACTGGTAATTAATACGTGTCGTGATTACGGCTTGCAGCTGAATATTAAAAAATGTCAGTTCCTGAAAAGAAAGGTAACATTCCTCGGTTACGTTATTGAAAACCAGAAGCTCCGTGCATCGCCAGAGAAAATCGAAGCTGTATTAAATTACAAAGTACCGCAGACGCCGAAACAACTTCTCAGCTTCTTGGGGTTAGCAGGGCATTTTAGAAAGTTTATACCAGATTACTCAGTTATTGCGAAACCCCTAACAGACATGACAAAACAAAATAGGACATTTAAAATTGGGTACCAAGAAGAACAAGCGTTTAATTTTCTAAAAAAGGCACTGGTTGAAAATCCTGTGCTTGGTATTTATAATCAAAAATACGAAACTGAATTACACACGGACGCTTCAATAGATGGCTTCGGGGCTGTACTAATACAAAAATCTCCAGACGATGGGCAGCTTCACCCAGTATATTATATGAGTAAAAAGACTACAGATGCGCAAAGAAAATTCACAAGCTACAAGCCGTGCTCATGGTAGAGGCCATTTTTCTATCAAANGAAATACTTGCTGTGGTGGAGGCGTTAACTAAGTTCAGAGTGTACTTACTGGGTATCAGATTTAAATTAGTTACGGACTGCAACCCGTTTACAAAAACATTGGAGAAGAAAAGTTTGTGTACACGAGTAGCGAGATGGACCTTACTTTTGCAAGAGTTTGATTACATTGTGGAGCATAGAAGCGGAGTTCGTATGAAGCACGTCGACGCCCTTAGCCGATACGGAGTTATGATGATACACGACGATGATCTAACCACTAGAATAGGTCAAGCACAAGAACAAGACGAAAAATTAAAAGCTGTTCGAGAAATCCTCAACCATAATAGGAGTTCCTATGATGATTATTTTCTTAGAGCCAATATTTTGTACAAAATCTGCAATGATAACGAATTAATAGTAGTTCCGGAAGGTATGCAAAACCAAATTATTAGCCGTGCTCATGGTAGAGGCCATTTTTCTATCAATAGACAAAAGAACTTATCATTCGAGATTTTTTCATACCAAACCTCGATGAGAAGATTAAAAAATACATTACTTGCTGCGTGCCGTGTATACTGAGCAATCGTAAACTAGGCAAACAAGAAGGTTTACTACATCCATTGCACAAAGAGGAGACACCATTATACACATTCCACATAGACTTTCTGGGGCCGTTAGAGTCAACAAATAAAAATTACAAACATATTTTAGCAGTGGTTGACTCTTTTACCAAGTTTTGCTGGCTGTATCCCACCAAATCGACAACTACGCAAGAAGTCATATCGAAGCTGCGAAGCCAGAGTATGGTTTTTGGAAATCCAGCAAATATTATCTGCGACAGAGGCGCGGCTTTTTCCTCAAACGACTTCCAAACTTATTGTGACAGCGAAAATATAAAGCTACTTCAGATAACGACAGGTTTGCCACGCGTGAATGGGCAAGTCGAACGGCTGAATGCAATTATTATTTCAGTCTTATCGAAACTCAGCATTGACGACCCGACGAAATGGTTCAGATACGTGGACAGGGTCCAGCAAACAATTAATTCGACATTTTCGAGGAGTATAAACACTACACCTTTTGAACTATTGATTGGCGCAAAGATGCGAACAAAAGATGATCACCAAATACACGACCTCATCCAGCAGGAAATCACAACACTATTTAACAACGAGCGTTGCGAACAACGTAGGCAGGCGAAGTTGCAAATCCTCAAAATTCAGCAAGAAAACAAAAAAACATATAATCTCAGACGTAAATCAGCGCATCCGTATAAAGTCGGTGACTTGGTAGCAATCAAGCGTACACAATTTGGTAGCGGTCTCAAGCTGAAACCAAAATTTTTGGGTCCCTACCAAATAACGAAAAGCAAAGGTAACAACTCGTATGATGTACGAAATCTTACAAATTTTGAAGGTCCGATTAATTCAACAACCTGCGCTGAATATATGAAGCCGTGGGCAAAAGACAGCGACGCAACATTCGAGGCGAATGTATAACAGGATGGCCGAANGCCGTGTATACTGAGCAATCGTAAACTAGGCAAACAAGAAGGTTTACTACATCCATTGCACAAAGAGGAGACACCATTATACACATTCCACATAGACTTTCTGGGGCCGTTAGAGTCAACAAATAAAAATTACAAACATATTTTAGCAGTGGTTGACTCTTTTACCAAGTTTTGCTGGCTGTATCCCACCAAATCGACAACTACGCAAGAAGTCATATCGAAGCTGCGAAGCCAGAGTATGGTTTTTGGAAATCCAGCAAATATTATCTGCGACAGAGGCGCGGCTTTTTCCTCAAACGACTTCCAAACTTATTGTGACAGCGAAAATATAAAGCTACTTCAGATAACGACAGGTTTGCCACGCGTGAATGGGCAAGTCGAACGGCTGAATGCAATTATTATTTCAGTCTTATCGAAACTCAGCATTGACGACCCGACGAAATGGTTCAGATACGTGGACAGGGTCCAGCAAACAATTAATTCGACATTTTCGAGGAGTATAAACACTACACCTTTTGAACTATTGATTGGCGCAAAGATGCGAACAAAAGATGATCACCAAATACACGACCTCATCCAGCAGGAAATCACAACACTATTTAACAACGAGCGTTGCGAACAACGTAGGCAGGCGAAGTTGCAAATCCTCAAAATTCAGCAAGAAAACAAAAAAACATATAATCTCAGACGTAAATCAGCGCATCCGTATAAAGTCGGTGACTTGGTAGCAATCAAGCGTACACAATTTGGTAGCGGTCTCAAGCTGAAACCAAAATTTTTGGGTCCCTACCAAATAACGAAAAGCAAAGGTAACAACTCGTATGATGTACGAAATCTTACAAATTTTGAAGGTCCGATTAATTCAACAACCTGCGCTGAATATATGAAGCCGTGGGCAAAAGACAGCGACGCAACATTCGAGGCGAATGTATAACAGGATGGCCGAATGTGGGAGTTGAAGGGTTAAGGCTTGCTGCAAAGCGACAGCATCTGCATGTGCGACAAGAGACGAAGTTCAGTTGAAGAGTAACGCGAACCAAGCGAAGACGTGCGGCTAGACGACGTGTTTAAGTTTCTATCTACATATATTATTAAAATTCAATTCTAACTCTGTTCAAATTCAAATCATTAAATACAATTTAACTTTGTTTAAATATCTTAAACTTAAGATACGCTCGAATTAATCATTAGCGTTGGTAAAAAGAACGTAAGTGCAACAGCGGTGGGTGAAATCCTACATTATTATGAGAAGACGTAAATAATTTTCGTCTTGAAATAAATGTCCCAAGAGACGAAAATATATAAAAATCCCATATAATTATTATGAGAAGACGTAAATAATTTTCGGCTTGAAATAAATGTCCCGAGAGACGAAAAAATATAAGAATCCCATATAATTATGAGAAAACGTAAATAATTTCCGTCTTGAAATAAACATCCCGCGAGACGAAAAAAATAAATGTCCCATATAATTATTATCAGCTGACGAAAATAACTTACATTTTAAAGTAATCGTCCCGAGAGACGAAAACAACTTTTCCATTGTTCAGTATAATTATAGAGCAATATTTAATTTTGTTTCTTATAATCGTTATGCTCTCTTCAATAAACTATTGGTAGCCGCCGTTGATATATTGAATTGCACAGATCATGCATGAACTCAATTCTCAAATGTAAAAATTTTTCGAAACTTGGAACACCATTACTTTCCGCCTCACTCAATTCGTCATCCGATATATTTGGAGTGGACGGGTTTGCAGTGAAAGTATCTTCTTGGGCCTGAAACTCCTGACGTGTAGGAGCGGCCACTTCACGCTCTGCAAGAAAGTCTGTTATTTGCTTTAATTAACTTTTTAATTTATTTCTTTGCATTATTTCTTCCATTGAACAAAGCGCTAAACTTTTTTTAAGTTATTGTGTAACTCACCTTTTATTGTTTTCTTTTTGCGTTAATTTTTATTTACTTTTTTAACCCCTTTTTCTGCGAACATGAAACATATGTTTCACCGCTGTTGCGTTTGCAAAGAAAATATAAACTCAAATATTCCTCAACTGAAGCGTAAATTGAGGAATAGGGTTTAAGAAAATGATATAAGTTAATACCATACTTTGTTAAAGCCATTTCCACACAATCAGCTAATTATCATGCGATTCCGTTCCCACACAATTCCACCGGCAAAACGCTCGCATATTTTGGGATCATATTGCAACCAAAAATGCAATTGCGCTGCACGCGCATCCGCCGTCTTAGCTAAGCAAATTAAACACCTTAGTTGGGCGAAACACGCGCAACTAACAAACCAAACACTTCAGGTGAGGGAAACAAGCGCAATCCCAATTCTGCTGACCAGGCATCTTTGGTCACGTAGGCCGGCTCAGGCTTAGGTTAGTTTGTAAGCGGTAGCTTAAAGATAAGTTAGTCTTGAACTCGCTCGCGCTCACTAAATGCACATAGTGCCGCCTAACAAAGTTTGGAATAAAGATAAATCATAAACTTAAGTCTCGCGTTTTATTTTATATCTCAAATGGTAGAGAATGTTGAAACTAAACTTAAGGGAAAATTGAGGAATAGAACCGTTTTTCCCCCGAAGGGCAAAAAACGGATATTTAGGTTTCTGCCGTAGCTTGAACCACATGGAGATTACGCCTCTGTAACTCGACCTTAATTCGCTCTCAGATTGATACTTACAGCGCCATCTACCGCAAATAGTACGAACCAATGGTTTTTCGGGTAGCAGCGCTCGGCTGTCATACTTGTCAGTACCTCAAGCCGGCAAGGCCTTAAGGTGTGGTTCAAGCTACGGCAGAAACCTAAATATCCGTTTTTTGCCCTTCGGGGGAAAAACGGTTATATTTAGGTGTTCGTGCCTTCGCTTGAACCACATGGAGACGTGTTTAATCTCTGCCGGCGCTGGTACCGTGCGTACTGTGACCAATTTTCTATATAAATTTATTAATAACGTGAATTTATTTTAAAGCATTGTACACATTTATAAAAATTATAAATAAACCTTAACTTCTTTATAAAACGAATTCATGTAAGAAAAATAGTTATTCGGCTGATCACAGGTCGCCTTCAACCGGAGAAAAGTACTCGCTAAGACTTCTGCCAGATATTTTTGGATTCGATGATTCCACCTCTCTGAAGTAATGATTGAAAACGGTATGCTTTGATCTCCAGTTCCCCCTTCTTAGTATTTCATCTCTGTCCATATTTTTATGCCAGTTGTCTGTCACCACGCACGCTCTTATACTACCGGCCGAAGAATCAATGCGCGCCTCTTTAAGTAAGGTCTTTATCCAACCCGCTATTACAGCGCGCGTAGCTTCTTTTACTTGCCCTCTTGTCGTAATGAATAAACTTTCTAAAGACGGTGCTCTACGACGCGTTTCTGACAACGAAACCGCTTGTTTAATAAGTTAACTAAATCAAATCTATGGTTGGGAGAATTTTTGAGATGCCAGCCCGATTGCCTGTGCGAAATATTATCCGTTTTTGACCCAAACTTTGGCCAAAAGATTAGCTCGTTGTCCCTTTCTTCGAATAAGTCAGGCTTTATACTCAAAAGGGGCAAATCATGGACCCTTCGGCCCGACGCAAGTAGAAGCAAGACGCTTGTGTGTCGGGATACTGCAAATAAACTTGAATTATCAAAATCATATAATTCAAGAAATCTTAATAAATCCTCAACTCTCCAAGAGAGGCGTTTTTTGACATATGGTTTGCTGGAAACAATTGCTTTTAACATATGAGTAACCACTGGGTGCGAACGTGTAAATAGCATAGAAAACGAGCTAAATCGGCTGGCCTCCGATCGTCAGTTGTAATGTTGTTATTCAAAGCCCAGTCGCACCACTCTGCCATTCTGGTCTATACGTTTTTAACGTAGATTTTCGCCAAGAAGCTTGTAATAACTCTACCTCGGAGTCTTCCCAATTAGAGGTTTCTTTAGCCCAGCCCGTATTTTCCAAACCTGCAAACTCATTTGATCTACCCCTAAGGGAGGGAGATTCGTCTGCAGGTCCACAAGATTGATTGACAGATCTGGAATTTTCCAAGGTTGTTGAGTTGCGCACCTTTTTAAGTCCATAATCCAGAACGCCTTGTGCCAGTTCGGAGCTACTAGTAAATAAAAGCCTGTTGAAGCTTCCAGATGTTGGAAGGCAGGCGGTGGAAACACCCACCCCAGTTTGTAATGCCATGTCCTGCTGAAGGCATCTGTGAATTGGCTCCCCACATCGGAAGCATCCTCGCTCACATACTTTGGCACCACCGCTGAGCGGACTCACGCGAACAAGTCCACCTCTGGAGTTCCAAACTTTCGAAAAATCTCTGTAGTGATTTGAGCTTTCAAGTGTCATTCCGGAAATCTTTTCTTCCTCGACAGACTGTCGGCCAAGCCGTTGTAGGGACCCGGTATGTAGCGACTGATGAGGCTGAAGTTGTACTGATCGCATACCTGGAGAATGTACTTCGCTGTTCTCAAAAGTCTGACTGATTTCGTCCCCCTTGCTTTGTTATGTAAGCCGCTGCAGTTCGGTTGTCTGTTTGCCATATCACTGATGCATCTTGTATTTCCGAGCCCAGACATTTTAACGTTTCGTAGGTGGTCCAAAGCTCTTTTTGGTTGCAATGCCAATGACATTGTGTACTGGTCCACTGGCCCCAGAATTTGTGACCGTTTGCTATGGCACCCCATCCTGAATCTGCGGCATCCGTTGTTATGAACATTGAATAGGTGAACTTCTGTGCGCATTTTCTATCCACCAATTTATTTCCGCAGTGCCTCCCTCGGAAATCGGAAATCGTTTGAGAGGCTTCAGCTTTGGCAACTTGTTGGACTCTATACGCAACTTTCGGCAAAATAGTCTTCCCAAGTCTTGCTTCGTGCCAACTCCATTGTTTCTTCTCCAGATGGGTGCGGCACCATGACACGACGCGTTCTATCTTTTTGTTTGATGGCATTTTCTGATTGCTTCGGGTGTTCCAAATTATTCCGAGATATTCTAAGCATTGAGATGGCGTTATTAGGGACTTATTCATATTTACTGACCATCCTAGATCCCGTAACTTGTGAAGCACATAAATCGCTTATTCTCTTAAAACACTCGGGTTCTGATGCACAATTAAGAAATCGTCCAAGTACACCACCATTTTGATATCTGCTACTTGTCTGAACCAATGCGCGAGCCAATTTGTTACCTTTGCGAAAGCAGATGGGGCACTTGCCAGCCCGAATGGCAGACAGGTAATTTCGTATGTATTTCCCTCGTAATGCATATTTAAAAATCTCCAATGCGCTGGTACTATCGGAATATGATAGTAGGCTTGCGAGATGTCTATTTTCACCATATAGTCCCCCGAGGTGAGCACTTCTGGGATACGGTAATGATTTAGAAGCCTGAAAATGGGGGTTTGGACGAACTGATTCAACTTTTTTAAGTTGAATATAGGTCTGTTGGTTCCGTCTGACTTTTTCCTTAAGAACATTGTTGAGAGAAATCCCGTGTCATGCTGGCTGGTTTGGAGAGCGCCACAATCTATCATTTTCTGAATTTCTTCCTTTAAGCCGTCTGAACGCCGCGATTCGAACTTTCCCTCCAAATTTGACAGGTTTACTAATATCGGTATTTTCTGAAATGGGATCCTGTAACCCGATAAAATCCTTAAAACAGCTATAGGAGCTCCTATTGCAATCCACTTCTTTCGAAAGAACTGCAAATGATCCGCCCTGAATGGTTTTGCGTCATGCCTTTTTGACCCCTCTCCATTTACTTTGACTTTTTGCAGCTCTGTCTTGCTTTTCATTTGAGGCCTGCCTTTTGTTGTTTCCCTTGTATGTGGAGAAGTAGGTTTTGTTATTATATTTGTTGAGCTCTCTGCTAAAAGATCCCCTTTTATCTCTAAGATCGGCCCTTTGAATAGTTTTTGGCGGGCGAAAGGTTTTCTTAAAGGGAAAAACTTGTAAATACCCCCTTGATCTCTAACTACCTGAGACAGCTCAGGTTCCATGAACAAATGCGAGTCGGAAGGTGGTATACTGTGAATAATTGCATGTAAGGCTTTAGTTTTTACTTTGTATGTGTCTCGTCTTTGTTGGATAACTTCTGCTCTCCGACCGCAGACATATTGTAGAAGGGAGTCTGAACTGTTACGAAATTTAGAATCATCAGCCAAGAACTCCTCTCCCACCATCTGTTTAAAATCTCTCGGTAATTTATCACATAACTGCTCGAAAATTTTCCTTTGTTGGAGCAAGCCATTTGTTATGGCCCCTAAAGTTAAATCGAATTTTTCTAATATTGCCACAGAAGTCCAGTTAGGTGTGATACCAGCAAATTGATTATTAACTCTTAAGGCTGAAAACACTGGCGTGGCTTGAAAGTGCTTTTGTACCTCCGAATAGCGAATGTTCTTCCACCCGTCCAATCCTAAGCGTTGACATTCTATTCCCTATAATAGACCTAATGCGTCTAAATGTCCTCTCGGACAGATCCCCCTCCTTCCGGCAAAAAGCACGGGCTAAATCGGAAGTTGGGATACCAAATCTCAACTAGCTATCAGCTGTGGACGATAACTCCTTTAAAACAATTCTTCGAAAGAATAATTCATTACTTCCCATGACTCCCAGTCGGAAGAATAGCTCGCTTGAACCGAGCTCAAAATTAAAAGGAACGCTTCCTTTTCATCGGAGTTATCTGGTAATATTTGGGCAAATGACCCATAGATGTCATCGCTGCACACGCCATAACCAATCAAATGTGTGCATGAGGTGTGGAGAAAACAAATTTTCCCCTACATATTTAAGTACATAAGCTACAGCACTACTCGTGTCCGCATGTGATAAACGAGTTGCTAATGGCACCTTATGAGGCAACATGAACTGCTGGCACGGCCGCAGTATATGACGGTGCCTATGGAGGCAGCTGCGTCTCGTCGTTGGGCCATGGGCGCCGAACGGAATTAAAAAGTATCATCCAGCGAGATATTTCCACATACTTTTCCTTTTTATTTTATTTTTCCTTTTCCGTGCACGTGTTATCTGCTGAGTTACAAAAAGCGTACTGACAAGTATGACAGCCGAGCGCTGCTACCCGAAAAACCATTGGTTCGTACTATTTGCGGTAGATGGCGCTGTAAGTATCAATCTGAGAGCGAACTAAGGTCGAGTTACAGAGGCGTAATCTCCATGTGGTTCAAGCGAAGGCACGAACACCTAAATAGGGTTTGAGAAAATGACTTATCAAACGTTGGAGAATATTTGTTCTGGTGTTCACTATCGAAACTATTGCATTTCGGTGGACACTATTGCTAATTGAAATGAAATAGTGAAATTTCCTTCGTCACTGCATACTGTTGTAGTGTGATTTTGATGAAAGAGAACAGTAATGTCAGTGGAGTCATAAATGGAAAAATATGCAAATCCTTGATAAGGTTTATTTTGCATATTTTTGGCAATTTGGTTGGTTTTTGCGTATATTCGACTTTCGTGCATATTTGGTAATATTTTATACATTTCTGGCGAAAAAGAGACGATAGATTCGTGAAACATGGCGCATTCATACACATGTTTTTCATACTCCTGCTCAAGACGAATTTATACAAGGTGGGGTTGACAGAAAAAAAAATACAATAACAAATTCGCACATTGACAATCAGTATAAAACAAAATTACAACAAACACATAATTTTAACAAAAGGCACAAATTCGTCATGAAATCAGCGGCTTTGGTAACAGCACCTTGTGAAGGTTTGCCTTGCTCTTTTTTCGTTTTGTGCACACGTTTAGTAAATACGGAATCGGGAGGAAGAGGTAATTATCAGAAATAGTTATTGTATAAAAACTTGCAACTTACCCCATTGCGACACTTTTCAAAGCGATCTGTCACGGCGGGAATCGATTCGAATCACTTTTTATTTGATTTTGATAAATAGTTATGAATCAGTGAAATACATATGTATGATTTTCCGTAGAATTTTTGGTACTAAATCCAAATACGTGCTCAGAATTTCTCTAACATGTCAAATTTTTTAGATATCCTATTACAGAATCGCAAATGCGATTTATATACTTTGACTAATTTTCTGTGAAGAAATGTGTTTAAGATACTACATAACCTCAAATAGGTAAAACAAAAATTTTCGCACTTTTAGGTTAGGTTTTCTCAAAATCCTGACCGGGATTCGTTACAGAGTCTAAAATTATACCGGCAATCACATACCACATGCTTTCTTTTAATTTTTAATCGAGGCTATCAAAGCGATCACGTGGGAAATCTGTATTTTTGTACAACTGGATCGCTCGTCGCCGCAACAAAGACGAGCGGGATTCGGTACATCGCGTCTTGTGTGACTGAGCTGATTCAAAACTGGATAATACAACCAAACCGCCGACCGCCTCGGTCGGATATCGCTTCCCGCCGCGACAAACCGCTTTCTGTGTGGCCGGGCCTTAAGTTTTGGCGAGCAATTTCCATTTTGCTTGGCAATATTTCCCATCGTCATAACAAACAATAAATTCACTTTGGAAGCTAATTACTCATCAATATTTCCACTTCACCAAAGTTTAAAAGGCGACCGCGGCAAAGGGTTTGAACCCGTGACCAATAAGTTGGCAGCCGAACACGCATCCATCCGGCTACTCCAGTTGTTGAGAAATCAAGGAAAAACACGTACTACCTGAATTCATTAACCCTCTAGTAGGCAGAACCGTCTGCAGACGGTCGTTAACTAAACACCTTTTTGGTGCACTTATAATAATTTTTTTCTATATTCGTAAGGCACGATCTTTAGACAAAAATCGTACCCTTACGGCGACGTAAATTTTAATCCGTTATGTCAATCCGTTTTATTTTAATCGGCAGTTGAATTACAGATTTTGAAAACACGGTTAAAATTAATTATTTCTTACTTTTTAATAATTTCGTAATTACAGAAATTTTTTCTTTTGAAAGTTTTTTTGATACCAAAAAATTCAGTGGGTTTCGTAGTTAAAATCACAGTTTTTTTATATAAGTTTTATAATTGTGTGACTATCCGAAATGGAGAAAAATGCTTTCGAACACAGACCGTTTACAGACCGGCTTGCCGACATATAAAAACCCAGTTTGCATTTTTGACCGTCTGCAGACGGCATTGCCGGTTCGTAGGTCAACATTGTGTAAGAGAAAGCTGAAAATACGTCAAAGTATATCGGAGAGCTCATCTCCAGACGGTCTTGGTTTTTCTCCCCTGTAGGAAAAAGTTACTGTCACAGATCGAAATGGACATCAGTTTTGGATTTCTCGTGCTAAAATCACCCATTCCTGAATTTTTCAACTCATAAAAAAATTGACCTACTAGAGGGTTAACAATACTTTCGTTTCGCTTGTTGCTTCAAAACTACACATCTTTCAAGTGTTTTGGTTTTTCAAACCTTAAAATTTCTGCTAGTAAATTTTTACAACTTGCGACAATTTACGCTTTCGTTTTGGTTTGGTTTGGGTTTTCTTTAGTAGGGTTAAAAACTTGCAAGTTACAATGAAAGTTAGTACACATTTTTTATATTGAATACACCTCATTTTACTAGCAGAAGCTTGCAGGCGTAAAAAATGCAGTTTTTAAAGGATTTGTAGTTTTGAAACAACAAGCAAAACAAAAATATTTGGAATGAATTGAAGTAAGAATGTACATACATATGTACTTTTCCGAATGAACCCATCTAACTGTGGCACGGACACTTTCTTCCTTTTTTTATTTACAAATTCTTATTTAAGATTTAGAGAATACTTGAGAATACGGACACTTTCTTCCTTTTTTTATTTTCAAATTCTTATTCAAGATTTAGAGAATACTTGCACGAAATAAAATCGGGGAAGACAAGTATTGATGAATAATTGACTTCCAAAGAGCATTTAATAACGATGGGTAATATGCAAAAGTGTAACAATAGCGTAAGTTGGTTTTTACTGGATTTTAATTCAGTAGCTCTCAATTTTGTATTTATGCTCTCGCTGCTGGTACTTATGTTAAAAAGTATGTTTTTGAAAATAACGAGCGTACAACGCATTTTTATGTACTTCTTGTAGAATAGAGTTTACATATCGTCGCCTGTATGCCAGAATCGTGAATGTGTCAAAATGAAAATTTTAGAAAATCAAGTTTGAACGTTTTTCTCGAGACTTAACTCTACATTTATGCAATTGAAATTGTAAAATATGTGGTTGCCATGTACGCATTGTATTCTGGGGTTTGGTATAACACAGAACATCCAAACGTTAATCAAGTCAAAACTATAACTCAAAAGTGATAAATTTGCACATTCATGATTCTGCCATTAGGGTGACAATATCTGATAGAAAAACATTTTTTGTAATTTGATTGTAATTTTTAAATTTCATAGATCGAGAAATGCAACTGGCTGACAACTCTAGTGTTACTACTTCTGTCAATGACAGGTTAGTATCTAAACTGTATTTTTAATATTTTCACATAAGCTGTGAGCATTTGTTTACGAGAACATTTCATTTAAATTCTGTAATCTGTATGATATGCGATGCAAATGCTTTCATGGACTAAATATGGGTCAAAATTAATCAAAAACTATGCTAAGTTACTTTTAAAATTGTCGAAAATCACATTAGCTTCAACCTACGAGTGGCTCATCCGAAGGTGATCATAACCAGATAGGATGAAACTAATTATTCTATTTGTTTTAATAAGTAAGAAATATTTTCTCCAAATATACTTTCTTATTATTTTCTTTTAGTTCTACTAACCATGTCGTTTTCAAGCTTTTCAGTAAGGCCCTTATAGGCGGCATACACGGTGCGTCTGACTCGCGAGTCATTTGTGTACGTGTTGACTCGCCTTCGACTGCACACAGTTGAATCATTCAGAGCCATGCCAGTAGTCATGTCGGTGTAACTAGCACCGTGTATGCCGCCTATTAATTACCGTGTATGCCGCCTATTAATTTAAATTGTTCACTAAATCCGCGCATATTCTTTTCGAACAGTGTCCCTTTAGATTTTGTCATGTTAACGATTTCAAATTGGAGTGCAATGGGGTATCCCTTTCAGACCGTGATGCATCAATTGCTATATACTCCTTTGTGCGTAAAGTACGCAACTGTGAACTATATACATCGATTGCGCTTTCTTTCTCTTTGTGTTGTTTTGATCATTAATGAAACCAATTCGTTTTCAGCGTATTTTCGTTGTGACTAATTGTGCTCAATAAAAATTTTAAATGTTGCTAAAAGTATTTCTGCAACATTAAAAAAGATCCATAATAAAGTATATTTTTGAAGTGAAACTTCTTAGGCGGCGGTATCGCAAAAATGGAGAGTGAAATTTTTAAAGCTGAAAATGTAGCATGGGTGAGAGGAAAGATATAGGTAGTATAGAGAAGGGGAAAAACGAAAGAAAGACGGCTGTGTCTGAATGCACGTATGGGAACGAAAGTAAATGAAACAGATGTGTAATATTTCACTCGCACCTTTAATATTTATTTTTAATTGTTATTCGAAACGTTTTGCATAAATAATTGTGATAGCAAAAACAATGAGTAAAAGCTTATTTGCCAGAAGTGAAGTGTTGCAGTTGCGACATCAAATAAGGTGTATTCTAGCAAACAAACCACCAGGCTGAATTGTCGCTGCAACTACGGAAGCTGTGTTAGCAAGGGTAAGCCAAGCTGCTATTTGCTGGTACATGGAAATCAAAGAACACACTTTGCAGCAGAATTGCATTGGACACCTCCGCAAAAGAGCACTGGAGCCGCCAAATCCATAGTATGCCCGACTATTGCACTTGATTCCCCTATGCAAATCATCTGACGTAAACAACTGGAACTGAAACAGCTGATCGGCTAACTAGGCTACAGTAGCAATTTCTCATAGCAGAAAGTTTTGTATTTTTATTAAAAACTTATTTACTATAATTAGTGTACATTATTGCCATACGTTGAGTGTGGGCATATTGCCACAGTCATAGTGGCGAAATGCCGACGGTAGAATGCAAGGAATGTACTGTTAAATTGCTTCAATTAGATGATAAGATAACATGCTCTGGTGGGTGTGGCTATAATTTTTGTTTAAAATGCAGCATCAGACGAAACGAAATTAAAATTATATCTGAAAACATTAATTTGAAATGGTTCCGCAACCAATGCACGTTATCAGATACAAACACAAAATTTATTGAGATTAAGCACTTGATTAATAAATGTGAACAATCGAAGCTGAAGGCTTCAGATGTGAAGCTGATTGTTGAGCAGTTAATCAGCAACAAATGTTTTCAAATAAAAACAAGCATTGTTTCTGACTTTAACACGTTCTTGGAACATAACATTGGAGTTGAAATTAATGCTATGAAAAATGATATTATAAATGAGATTTCAAGTGAACTCAAAAAATGTGGTGAAAACGTACGAAATATGCGGCCAAATAATAGTAATAGTGATGTTCAAATGTCTTATGCACAGGCAGCCAAAATAAATGAAAATAAAATTGTCATCAAACCAATAAACAAAACAAAAAAGTAAAGGAAACCAGGGAAGCGCTAAAAAAAGTAATTGATTCTACCGCTGCCCTTGTTAAGACTGTAAAAGAAATTAATAGAGGAGGTAGAACTCTGGAGTGCAAAAATAAAGCCACATGTGAGTAAGTGCATCAAAAATTAAAGGAAACCATAGGAACTGAATACGAAGCTGAAAGAACTAAAGGAAAAAATGAAATAAAAAAGATTTTCAAAAAAGTTGGACTAACTGAAAAAATAGTCAACGACCGCATTATTTAATGTTTAACGAATCAAAATGATGAATGTTTACGAAAATAGAACACGAAGAGAAGAAATTTTTAATATTCTTGTATAAACAGACGCGTTAACCCGTGAAAATGTTCTTAAGCGAAAAAGGTTAAACATTGAATGGGACATTTGCATGGTATTCGAACATATTAATGTTATGAGATGTTTTAAATGCCTGGGTTACAAGCATAAATCGAGCGAATGCACTAATAAAAAAGCATGTAGTAAATGCGCGGGTAACCATTATGTGAAGGATTGCAATTCTGAGATCATACGGTGCGTAAACTGCTGTGAACTCATACAGAAAAAAGTGATTGGCGGAAATGTCAATCATTATGCATTTAGCTTGGACTGTCCAGCATTTAAAAAATATGTCCAGCATGCAAAAAATAAAACCAGAGTCTAGCAACGAACGTTAAATGAACTGAGTAGTATTTATTTAAATATAAACAGTATTACAGCAAATAAGGGTGAATTGGAAAGAGTAATCGAAACTTGTGTGCCACATCTAATATCGTTGTCAGAGACTTGTGTAACTGAAGATATAGCAAACCAAGAATAATAAAATAATGTAAAAAAAATATTTTTTAAAAACAAGCTTTTATTTAACATGTAGAATCAAAGGAATAAATTAAAGTAGCGTAACAAAAGATTTCTTAGCAAGAAAATTTTTTCAAAACCACTAAAATAAATAAAATAAAATAAGTTAAGGTCTCGTTAAAGTAATTAAAAGCAATATGGTGAAACGAGTTATTCAAACTCGAATGAAAATTACTAACAATTTGCACTAGTTTACTTCGTTTTTAAAAAGCTTGTCGCGCGAATAGCAAACCGGCATTTAAATATCTGCATACATACCTACCCAGTTATGCATGTACGCTGAATTCGCCGACAAGCTTTTTTAAAAACGAAGTAAATTGGTACAAATTGTTAGTAATTTTCATTAGAGTTTGAATAACTCCTTTCACTAAATGGCTTTTAGTAACTTTAACGAGACCTGAACTTATTTTATTTTATTAATTTTAGTGCAGTTTTGACAAAATTTTCGTGCTAAAAAATATTTTGTTAAATTATTTTATTTTATTCCTTTAATTCTACATGTTAAATTAAAGCTTGTTTTTAAAAAATATTTTTTTTACATTATTTTATTTTCTAATTTTTGGTCCATTTATAAAAGCGTTGTATATTAAAAAGTGTTATTTTACTTTATGTACAAAATTTCGTAATAGATATTAAAATAATTCAACTTGCAATGAAAGAGAACAGAAGACTATGCAAGCAAAATGTTTGCTTACGTTTTGTATTAACATACATATGTACATAAAGCAGCAGTCAATTTCATTTAAAGAAATGGCGTGTCGTCCTTTTCCGCTGTAGCATATGTAAATGGCATATATTTAGGCGCAATATTTAACTTCTTCTGGCGGGGCGACATCTGGAGTCTTCTAATTCCTACAACGAAGTTCATATCTAGACTACGTTGATATCTAAAATTTGCCACAAATAGCTTTGCTACACTATCTCCGGCAGCTTTAGCAATTTTATAGTGGTTTTACGTTCTTTGGCAAATTACGCTCTGTTAGCCATAAATCTTACTATTTTTTTACCGCCTTTGAATCAAGACCCCTGGACCATATGGGGAATTTATTTATATATTAAATTGCGTTGTCATCGTGATTGGAACTATGCTGAAAATTTCAAGTATCTAACTTGTCGGGAAGTTAGTTTAAAATCGATTGGAAATTTCCGCGATTTCCGCGGGATGACCAAGTTAAATAAAACCTTATAATAAAAATAGATACATACAATATTCTTAGATGTAATTCGCATAGCAGACATACAGGCGGGGTTTTAATACACCTACACAATTCTATTAAATATAAAACAAAAATTAATTACTCACGTGATAAAAGTATTTGGTTTTTACTTTTAGAAATTGGAAATATTACTCCTAAATATCAAGTAGGTGTCATATATCATTCACCAAACTCTAGTGATACGGATTTCATTACTTATCTTAGCGAAGTTACGAATAGTAACTACTCAGATGAGAACACTGTAATTATTGGAGATTTCAATATTAATATATTTAAAACAACAACCTAAAGCAAACAGCTACCAGAGTTATTTCAATCTTTTTCAATGTCACAAAAAATAGACTTCTACACCAGAAAAACAGAAGATGCTGAAACAATGATAGAAATGCTATTACAAATAGTAACAATTAGGGAGTTCACAAGTCGTGCTATTTGTCATATTTGCTCTTTTATACTATTTTTTTTAGAACAGTTTTAAAAGTGTTGTTTTTGCTTTACAAGTAAAATTGTTGTATTACAATACAACTTTGAAAAATATGTTTACTTTGCTATTTGTGAGTGCTATTGGATCAGACATTTCTATTTATGTTTACTTTGCTATTTGTGAGTGCTATTGGATCAGACATTTCTATTTATTTACATTCTTCCTTGTCTGAGTACAATAAAATATTCAAATTTTAAATAAAAAAATGGAGTCATCTCATGGCAATGGAGTAAGTTATCTTTAATTTATAACACATTTAACTTATTAAAGATCTTTTTTAATTCAGTGCAAAACTAAGCGTGTCCGGGAAAACCAAACCATATGTGGACAGTGTCGGAAGAGAAGTCCCTAATTGATTTTCTTTTAGAAAACCGCCTATTTGAGGTTGTAACACATTCAGATCCCAATTGTTTGATTTCGGAACTCCTAGATGGACACTTCGGCGATTTGCCAACAACACAAGCATATTCAACCTAAAAGTTTCATCGATCTCTTCCTCCTCATCTTCATCGCCTAACAAAAATGCACCAAATAAATTTAAAAAATTAATAAGTGACTTATTTGACGACTCACTTCCTTCCATCATTGCGTCCTGCGCGTACTTCTCGCAAATCGCAGCCATTAATTTGCTTTTCTCGCTTCTTCTGGGCATTATAAACTTTCTAAAGCTGTTTTAATAATTTTGATTTTGTCAAATATTATTGTTAAAATATTGTACAATAGCACACGAAAAAGTATGGGATGCTCACAAGTTTCATTTTACAACTGTTCTAAAAAAATAGTACAAAAGAGCAAATATGACAAATAGCACGACTTGTGAACTCCCTAAATATTTCTTGCAAAAGAATGGCAATGCATCAGATCACTGACCATGAAACAATATATTTTAAAGGAAACATAGAAACACCCTTCAAAATGAGAATGAAAAAAGCTATAGTATCGTGGGAAAGTTATTCCAATGAAAATCTAGTTCACATTTTAAGGCAGCACAATTATAGTGAATTTTCTAGGTTGAATGTTAGCGAAAAAGCCAAATAAATTCTTAACAGATATTTTGTCTTGTGCAATGAGTTCTGTAACGTGTACGAAGGAAATAAGTGTTAAGCTCATGAACAAATGGTATGATAATGAGTTATCATACCTTAATAAATATAAGTACAATCTTTATAATATTGCTTTAGAAACAGGGAATTGGAACGACTAGAATGGTATTGAGCATAAATATAAACGCTTGGTGAAAGTCAAAAAGGTCGAATACATGGAGCGTAAGATAACCACTAACATTGGAGAAAGTAAGGAAATGTGGAAACATCTGAAAAATTGTATAAGTATGTCAAAGGAAACAAATACCATAAATAAAGTTGTAATACATGACAATGTTTACACAACCGAAAATGATATTGCACGAGCATTAAATGACTACTTCCGAATTTTGCATGTAATTTTAAATTTCAAGAAATAGAAACTGATGAAGTAATTAAAATTGCTGGTTGTTTCAAAAATAGAATTGGAGGAAGAAAACTTTTATCTGAAGGAGTAATAAGAGATGCAGTAACTTATTTAGGATACTTCTACATGCATATAGTTAACGAGAGCTTAAAGGAAGGTGCTTTTCCAACTTCTTGGAAAACATCCACTGTCGTTTCAATAGAAAAGGTTAAAAATACCAATTAAAGCTAATGCGATGAGACCAATAAACACACTACCAAATGATGAAAAAATACTTGAATGTGTAGTAAAAAACCACTTAGTACAATACCTCGAATCTAATAACATATTAATACCACAACAGTCTGGATTTCGCAAGAAGCACTCATGTGAAACTGCCCTGAATTTGGTAATTGCTCACCGGAAAGAAGAACTGAGCAAAAACAAATACATAATTGCTGATTTCTTAGATTTGAAACGTGCCTTTGAGNAGACCAATAAACACACTACCAAATGATGAAAAAATACTTGAATGTGTAGTAAAAAACCACTTAGTACAATACCTCGAATCTAATAACATATTAATACCACAACAGTCTGGATTTCGCAAGAAGCACTCATGTGAAACTGCCCTGAATTTGGTAATTGCTCACCGGAAAGAAGAACTGAGCAAAAATAAATACATAATTGCTGATTTCTTAGATTTGAAACGTGCCTTTGAGACAATAGATCAAGACCTACTATTGAGAAAGTTGTCCAATATAGGAATAAAGGGTATCGAACTGATTTGGTTTGAAAGTTTTATAAAGAATCGTATGCAAAAAACAGCGATTGGATCGTCGGTATCAGATGAAAGAAAAGTTATGATTGGGCTACCACAAGGTTCAGTGTTAGCACCTAATTTATTTAATATTTATATTAATGATATTTCACACAACATTAAGTATAGCGATATCAATTTCTTTGCCGATGATACATTAATAATGATGTAAATGATATTGTTTCAAAGCTTCAAAACGATCTGGATGAAATATATAACTGGCTATGCTTAAATAAACTCAAATTAAACATCAGCAAAACCAAATGTATGGTTATATCTAGAAGAGTCCTAGATAATAATGATTTAGGCCAATTAAATATAAAGCAGAAAACATTAGAACGAGTGCAACGCCTTAAATATTTGGGTATAAAAATCGACGAAAAGTTAAACTTTAATGATCACGTCGATTATACTGTGAGCAAAATAGCAGCGAAGTTATACTTCATGTGACGTACGTATAAATTAAAGAGAAAGTATAAAATAATGGTATACAGAGCTATAATAGAACCCCTACTAAATTATTGCCCAACTATATTATTTATAATTAATGAAAGGCAGAATTATAAATTGCAAAAGCAACAGAACCGGGCAATGAGATTTATGCTTAGAAAACGTTATGACACCCCAATCAGAGACATGTTGACGGCCCTCAATTGGTTAAGGCTGAATTTCTTTATTCATTCTGAATGTTTGGAATAAACTTTTTTGTTTATTTATTCTTTAGAACGTTCCTGATGATATGTTGACGTATATTTCAAACGCATTCTGTTTATTCCGGCTGTGAAATGGGATTATCCGGAATGTATAAAGAAACGCAGCATAAGTGTTAAGAAACAACACTTCTATTACACTATTAAATTCGTTAAAAACATTATAGATGGTAACCTGCCAGAATATTTAAAAGGTAGAATAAAGTATGGCAATGATATACATAACAAAAACACCCATAAAAAACGACTTTAACTTACCCATGTTTAAATGTGAGTCTGATAAGAGTAATCTCCATTATAAGGGTCTAACTTGTTATAATGAATTACCTAATAGTTTTATCCAATATAAAAACATAACTGAATCGAAAATAAAATTATTTGCATACTGTAAGACTGTTTCAATGTAACTAATGTGTTCTATCTCTATCCTCGCTAAGATCCTGTTGTCATTTACTTTTGTTGCGTGCCATTTTAAATGTATGTATATAAATGAATTCCCTTACAAATAGGCCTTAAGCTTATAATTAAATATTGCTATGATCTAGGTGCAAAAGAGCCGCAAGAAATAACAAAATTA
This sequence comes from Rhagoletis zephyria, assembly GCF_001687245.7. Lineage (NCBI taxonomy): Eukaryota > Metazoa > Arthropoda > Insecta > Diptera > Tephritidae > Rhagoletis > Rhagoletis zephyria. Next base: position 112,108 of record NW_016157497.1, read on the forward strand.
AATTTGTTTACTTCCTCGACGTAACCCAACAGTCTCACAATACATGGATGCTGCAATAAAACCCATAATCCTATCCAAACACAAACCCAAGCAATTCCCCAACACAACCAAGACACCTCCGTTCTTTCTTTTTCAACTTCACATCTTTTTCTCCTTTACTCTAGAGTTGCTAATGCCCTTTTCTTATTTTATCTACTTGTATTACAACACGCAGGTTGCCATATCTTCGAACTTAACACAACTAGTTCAATCCATATTTAATACCTAACAATCCCGCCGAAAACCTCCGGTTTTCCCGTGGTATCCGAAGTATATCTTATGCGTTTAGCTTTCGCCCAATTCAATAGGTAAGATGCAAATCTTCTGCACTGGTCGACGGAGAATATTTGTCGAGGTCTGAATCGTCACGGATCGCACCAAGTTGTCCGTACTCGGGTGGAGTTCGATGATGCGTCCTAATGCCCACTGCGCAGGAGGGAAATTCTCGCTTCTTATGAGTACTAATTTCCCTAGCTTCACTCGTTCGGAACTTCTTCGCCATTTTTTCCGCTCCTGAAGTGAGGTCAGGTATTCATTGTGCCATCTTTCCCAAAACATTTTCACCATGCGCTGTCTTTCTCTCCAAAGCTGCATCCCCTTAGCTGAAGACGTGTCTGATACATCAAAAGGTAAAGGCAAAACCAATGGCTCTCCGGTCAGGAAGTGTCCAGGTGTAAGAGCTTGATGATCGTCTGTGTCATCAATCAAAGCTTGTAGGGGACGAGAATTAAGTATTGCCTCGATTTGTGTAAGTAATGTCTGTAATTGCTCGAAACGCAACACTCGAAGCCCGATGACTCGAATCAGATGGTCCTTCATTGATTTGACCGCAGCTTCTTAAATTCCGCCCTGGTGCGGAGCCGCTGGCGTCATAAACCGCCACTCAGTACCCTGTGTTGACAAATCCTGGAACATCTCCTTCTTATACCAATTATCCACCGCTCGCCTCATTTCCTTCGCTGCACCCACAAACGCTGTACCGTTGTCGCTGTAAATTCGTTCACATCGTCCACGACGAGCAACAAATCTTTCGTAACAGGCAATAAATGCTACCGTTGTTAGGTCGCTCACAACATCTAAATGAACGGCTCGTGTCTTCAGGCATACGAATACAGCGATCCATGCCTTTTGTCTCGTGATTTGGCTACCTTCTCTATCAATCATCTTAATACCCATAGGCCCTCCATTATCAACCCCAACGTGCAAAAATGGTTTACCTGCTCTTACTCGGTCGGCAGGCAAATCTGCCATCAATTGCGATTCAATTCGACGACTGTGTCGTACATAAGTCACACAGTTATGCAAATATTGTCTCAATGTGCTACGCAGACGTGGAATCCAATAACACTGCCGAATGAACTGCATCATCACCTGGGCACTGCCATGCTTAGTTTCCCGATGAGCATGATCCATGATCAGCCATCCCAATCTTGATCCTCCGGGGACAATTACAGGATGACGCATATTCTCACTTAGGTTTGAATTTTTCAAGCGGCCATGAACCCTGAGAAGACCGTCTCTTAGTATCGGTTTCAAAGACTCAATTTTGCTCTTCTCCGCAATTGGTTTGCCACTTTTTAGGCAGGCAATCTCTTTGTCGTAAAATGTCTCTTGCTCCTGTCGTACTAGGAAATTCATCGCCTTGACTCTGTGCTCATTACTTAATGCTACGCGCTCCATTTCACCTCTTCTCCTCCTCCTCGCTACTGAATGCATTTTTGCGTTCGCAATAAANGCATTTTTGCGTTCGCAATAAATTTAAATAGATAGGCAACAATATTGACCGCTCTCTCCAATTTATCAACATAGTCTATTATTGCTACCTTCTGCTTCGCAGTACGTCTGGAAATCTGCAATGGCTCCTTGGTGTTTGATACCGAAAACACTTTAAACTCAACTTCAGCCTCCGCCGCTGTGTTTGGCACAAACACACAATCAGGCCAGCACGTCGATTCCTGATTTAACCACTCCGGACCTTGTACCCACAGCTTATTGTTTATAATATCTGATGGCCTCATACCGGGACTTAATAGATCGGCTGGATTATCTTTCGTATTAATGTATCTCCATCTTTTTATATCAGTGTTCGTTTGTATCGACGAAACGCGATTTGCTACAAACGTTTTCAAGTCCCGTGGAATTTTACCAATCCAGTGCAATACCACCTGAGAGTCTGTCCACAACGTATACTTTATTTCAGAAAATTCCATAGCTCTCATAACCTCAACCAGCAAACGTGATAAAAGCTCCGCGGCAGCCAACTCCAACCTGGGCACTGAAACAGTTTTCATGGGCGCTACCCGTGATTTGGATGCAAGCAAGGTTGTTTTCGCGACTCCGTTTCCGTTTTCCACACGTACATAAATTACGGCACCATATGCTAATGTTGACGCGTCAGAGAACCCATGCAGCTCAACACGTTGACCATCACCAGTGCCGATCCATCTATCCAAAGTGAACCCCTCCAGGCATTTCATATCTTCCCAAAATCTTTTGAATCTCTCTTCTATTTCGTTACCCACAGGTGTATCCCATTCTATACCAAGGCGCCACAAATCTTGTATCAGTACTTTCCCCATCATTGTAACAGGAGATATGTACCCGTTAGGGTCATAAAGCTGCGCCACCAAGCTCAAAATTTTCCTTTTGGTAACCAAACCTTCAACCTCGGGAGTCTTTACAACAAAGGTGAATTGATCTCGAGCAATATTCCATTTAAGTCCTAGAACTGTGGCTCTTTCCTCGTCTATGAACATACTGTCCTCTTCTTCATCCGACCGCATGTCTGTTATCAGTGTTTTGGAGTTCGATTTCCACTTTCTCATTTGAAAACCTCCCCCTGCTAACACATTTTGCACTGATTTCGCCATTTCTATCGCTTTATCTTCACTTTCTGCTCCGGTAATGCAATCATCCATATACAAATCATTTTCAATTATCCTAGAGGCTGCTGGAAATTCCTCGCGCACTGTATAACCGCTCGAACTGCGTTGAAAGCTGACGGTGTCATTCCATAAGTAACAATCTTCAAGCAATACTCTCTCAAAGGTTCACTGCTATACTCCCTTCAAAAAATGCGTTGCAATGACCCCAAATTTATGCCTACGGAATCTCATAATAATTTCTGTTAGATCGCGCTGTAGCTTTTCGCCCAACATCTGTACATCGTTTAGAGAAATGCCCTTATTTGTTCTGCAGCTGGCATCAAAAACTACTCTAAATTTCTTAATTACGCAGTGATGAGGGATGTAGTATACCATCTCACCCGGCGTGGCTGGTTTGGAAACTTGCTCCATGTGACCTAGTTGCTCATACTCCCTCATGAACTCGACATACTGTTTTTTCAATTCAGAATCTCGGCTCAATCTTTTTTCCAAAGACCAAAATCGCTGCAGTGCAATATCCCTTGAACACCCAATATCGCTTATATTCTCTTTTATTGGAATTGTGACCGTGAATCTTCCTGTACTATCACGAGAATATGTTTCTAAAAAAATTCGTTCGACCTTTTCTTCTTCTTCAGTGCGCTTGGAACACGTAGCAATTTCATCTAATTGCCAAAACCGCTTAACCAGCTCACCCAGATCTTCAGAAATTGTACAATTAATATATGAAGTCGGTGTGCCTGTGTCGCCATCAATTGGAACCTGAGTACCGCAGACGACTAGACCTAAACGAGTTTCTATAAGCGCCGTCCCTTCTGACTGTACGGGATGCACTGCGACCAAGACTTTTGCAAATACTTTAACATTGAGAATAACGCGTACTTTCTCAGGCTTCCAATACTCTTGATCAGCGAACTGTATAGACAGAGACGTACTTATAGGGTGTGCTCTACCCACAGTATTCGGCAGTACAGGTTCCCAGTTATTTTCACTAGGCAATATCCAAAATTCTTCCTCTATATAGCTGCCTGAGTCAAACCATGGCCTTACTTTCAAAACTACACGCCGACTTACATCGATAGACTGCCCCTCGATCCCAATCATCTTGTGTGTTGCTGGCAAACCAGGGAGTTTGTACCTGTTGTGCAGGCTAGACGCAATCAAGTTCGGCTGCGCCCCACAATCGAATAATGCTCGAACAGGTCCGATACATTGCCCATCCGCTTCTAACCTGATCATAACAGTCGGCAACAGAGCAGGCATTAAATCTAAACCAAAGTTAAACGAACCGCCATATTGCTGATTAGCATTTATTTCTCTCTCTTTGATATTACTCGTATTACAATCTTTTTCCTGTTCGAAAACTACCTTGCGCTTCTTTAACAATTGATCTTGCTTATGAAGTAAACTCAATTGCCTATCAACTCTTTTGATCTCGTTGTCAATATCCGAAAAATCTTCGGAATGATTAACCTGTGCAGAATAAACGCGACTGACAGCTACATCTCGCTGTCGTTTTGTTGAGCATCTCTTGTCTTTGCGTGTACAAGGAGCATCTACATTCTTAACTATAAGTGCATGTTTCGTTATTTCCTTTTTAGGGCACAGCAGGCTATTGTGTTTCACCTGCCCTGAGCAACGTGGGCAAACACCTTGAAAGCAACTGCCAGCCATATGGCCACGTTTTAAGCAATTTCGACAAAGGTTATTCTTATTTACCAAGTCCTCGCGTCCTCGTAAGGTAAGGCCCATAAATTCACCACACGTCCAAATTGCATGATCACGCCCACATGCAGCACAAGCAATCGCTTTTTTAACAGCTGTGCTATATGACCCCTGGTCTCGCCTAGCACGCTCTCCATTACCCTCTAAACCGCGGCTAGTCCCTGTAGCCTCGTGTCGAATATGGATACGCGATCGACGTACATCAGCCACATTTGCCAGAGCAGATGCCTGGCGATCCAAAAAGTCTAACAATTGCTTGATTGTTGGCGTCTCCGATTGACGTTGGAGTTCCCATTGTTTGCTAGTCTCCGCATCTAGCCGCTCATGGAGTATAGGAACGATAATCATGTCCCAACCTTCTACAGGAATTTCCTGAGCACGAAGCTGGCGTAATGCTTCGTGTGTAACATTAGACATGCGTTGTAAGTCATTAGACCGCGGTGAACCCTCAACGGCAGGCAAGCGAAACAGTTGACGCAAATGCTCTCGGCAGATTGGATACTTTCTATCATACAACTGCTTAAGCCGATCCCACGCTTCAATATAATTGTCGTCAGTTAGTTGCCATTCCCCCAGCGTTCGCGCCGCCTTCCCTACCAAGGACTTTTTCAAATACGAAAATTTAAATGCAGGCGAAACATTGTCATTGCTGTGTATAGCTGCTATAAACCGGTCACGGAAACCGGGCCACTTCGTGATTGTCCCGTCGAATTCTCCCCACGTATTTTTTAAATCATGTTGCTGATAAGGCCAGTTCACCTGCACTGCCAGCGGTTGTTGTATAGCGGAAGGTGGAGCTGGCTTTAGAGCATTTACTTTGGCTATAAGAGCCGAATGAGCTGCAAAATAAAATGTTTCAACCTGCGCAGCCATTTCATCATACTTATTTGCCTTTTTAGGTGCACATTCTACTTGCTTTTGGTGCGCTTCTATGAAACGCTCATAATATTTCTCCAACTTGTCCGCCCGGACCTTTACCTGCTTCAAAGTTGCGTCTCTAAACTCTGGCTGTCGAGTATACTCTTCGATGCGAGATATGGTTTTGCTTAAACTCTCAGCCAACTCTTCCATCTTGTGCTAAATATAAAATAAAATAGAAAAATTATTCAGACATGTCTTTCTGCTAACAATTATATGTGATTTAGACCTGTCTTCTACCTCTTATATTCAGTTTTGTAAAATTATTTTACGCAAGATGCGAATAAACCTTTCACCATCGATATAGCTAAACAAGCTGCTTTTCGCTCTGAACACAACGCCCAACTATAATTTGACTCGTTCCCTCAACTATTCACCACTTTATATTCTCTTTCGTTACGATTTCGTCTGAATTCTCTGAATTTCTATTGCTTTGAGTGAGTTTCCGTACTGCTGAGCGGTAATAAAATATTCAAAGAACATTAAACCCAAATCAGCTGCACAATTTTCTATTCTTTCGAATGCCAATCGTGTCACTCAATTCGCTTGAAATATTATGTGTGCCAGTATGCTTCCTCTACATCGAAGCACTTATGTATGGATGTATGTAAATATGCCAGCCATACCCAGCTCTTACGCTTGCGACCAAAAACGAGTTTTTGTTTTCACATGTATACATATTGAGCTTTTACACATCCACCACACGTTGTACGCATACCCAACACAGTCACACAAATTGCATACATTTACGTTGATGTAAATTCAATCCGAGTAATAAACTCTGGTGACTTTTCACCACTCACCAGAAAGCTTGCCAATTCAGCAGTTAACAATGTTTCATACCATCTCGAGGTTCTGTCTGAACTCGAAATGTCAGTAGCGCCTGATCTTAATATTCCAGCACAGCTCCAAACCATCGATTTCAGTTTAACCACATTTCGCCCAAAAAGCTATAAACGCCAATATTCACCATATTAAATATTGAATCATTTGTTGAACTCTCCTAAACATTCATCCATTTGTTGAGAACTTTCGCAAATATTCAACCATTTGTTGAATTCTTTCCTAAACATTCAATCCTTTGTTGAACTCTTTCGTAAATATTCAACCGTTTGTTGAATTCTTTCGCAAATATTCAACCATTTGTTGAATTCTTTCGTAAACATTCAACCATTTGTTGAATTCTTTCGTAAATATTCATCCCTTTGTTGAATTTTTTCGTAAATATTCAACCATTTGTTGAATCCTTTCGTATATAAATACACGGAAGGTGGACTGTATAACAAAATATTCCGAAAACGGCATCTACCCCAAATCTAGGTTCTCTCACCTTTTTACTTTTTATACGACAAAGGTTGCCACAAGACGAAAACCCAAACGTAACAACACAAAGATGATCGATTACGTTTGAGTCTTTTTTTTTTCTCTGTCCCTTACTTTTCGTGAATACTCAATGTCACCACACTGTATCGCTCAAATCTGCACTCACATATGTATGTACATCTACAATGAGAGCTTCTTGGAATTAGATTTTCCTCCGCTGAACGCGATCACCTGTAAATACAATCCGGCTCTACACGGACCAATGTTTACTTCCTCGATGTAACCTTCCAGTCTCACAATTCATGGATGCTGCAATAAAACCCATAATCCTATCCAAACACAAACCCAAGCAATTCCCCAACACAACCAAGACACCTCCGTTCTTTCTTTTTCAACTTCACTTCTTTTTCTCCTTTATTCTAGCGTTGCCAATGCCCTTTTCTTATTTTATCTACTTGTATTACAACACGCAGGTTGCCATATCTTCGAACTTAACACAACTAGTTCAATCCATATTTAATACCTAACAAAATTAATAAATAAAAATTTCTGCCGCTAACAAGCAATATATAAATGAAGCAAGGGTGGTTCGTGTAACTACATCCATTCGTTCATATGTACATATGTTTGTAGAGATATATGCATGATGAAACAAACGTGCTTTGTTGATATACTAATGGACATATGTATGTATTTATGGACAGCAATTTTTTCATGTATGTACATATATTTTAATGTTTTTTTTTTTGTTTACGAGGGGTGAATAACTCAGTGAGAGGGGAGACCAGTATGTTTAATATATGTACATAGAAAAATATTTATTAGACCAGAAAGTAGTGGGTAGGCAACCTTAACGGTTGAAACGGCCTAGGTTCCAATCCGCGCCGACGCTATGTTGGGGAGATGGTTTGAAAATATAGTTTCTAAGCCGCCTGCCTTGGCGGTTGGAACGAGCTAGGTTCCAATCCGCACATACTCTTCGGGTTCGCGAATTTCAGAGCCGCATTGCCTTGGCGGTTGGAACGGCTTAGATTCCAATCCGGGTTTTGCATTACATACCTATTGCACGTCTTTGCCGCTCTCGACATCTCAAGCATTTCATAATTGACGCTATTTCACTGATGGCTAAACTCCATTCCTCTCTACCTCTCAACATATAATTTACTACAGCTTCTGAAGACGGTGCTGCATTGATATACTGTTGGAGTCTACGTCTCTGTTCGCTGAATCGTGGGCACAGTAGAAGTATGTGCTCCGGGTCTTGGATGGTGCCTTTTCCGCAGAAGTCACAGTACGGATCACTATCGTGTTTGTATTTGTAAAGGTACGTCTGGAAACAGCCATGACCGCTTAAAAATTGAGTTAGATGGAACTCTACTTCTCCATGATACCTCTTTGTCCATCGTTCAATATCCAGAATACAGCGATGCGTCCATCGCCAATTAGTTGTGCTGTTGAATTTGCGCTGCCATTCTAACAGGCCGGTTTGCCGTACATGGCTTCTCTGGAGACCGTCTTCTTGGCTTGAAAAGAACATGACCGATTTTTTGGCCAATATGTCAATTGGAAGCAGACCGGATATCACGAACGCCGCGATGTCCGAAACTGTTTTAAACGCGTTGCAAACACGTAGTGCACATAAACGACATATTGCATTTAGACCACGCTAATATGAACAGTGGAGCAGCGCTTGATGCCATACAGTAGGGATGCACAGCAGAGGTGCACGCAGTCGACGTCGCGGGCAAACTGCGAGCACGCGAGCCTGCTAGCCGAGGTGAAGTGCGCTGTACGAAGATGGCATCGTATACATATTAACCACTACACACCTATTTTCAAGTAAAAATGTGTGTATGTATGTGTACTTTTGCGACAACTGAGTCAGTGTGGCATCAGGCCACCAGAAAAAGCCAATTTTTCCAAAAAAAAGCGCCAAGTTTTTATTATCATGTTTAATAATTTTTTTGTTTCAGTAAAAAGTGTATATACATATCCATTTCCTCACGTTTTTATTAATAAATTTATTTCAATACATTTATAACAACGCAAAACATATTTAATTTATCTATTCCTCACATTTTATTCAGTAAATGAATTCCTTCTTAATGTAGAATATTAGTGTATAGTGTATACATACATACATATAGCCGTTTAAAGTACAACACCGCATATCAAACAAATGCAAAACCGCGTATCAAGATAATGCAAAACCGCGTACGTGAGGTTGCATAAATTATTTTCTAGAGAGTAAAAACACTCATATTTCAAAATGGTTATCTTTTTTATAAAGCAATCGTAATTCTGGCTAGTATATTTCAGGACGAATGGATAAGGATTGAGCCATGATCTTGTGGGAGCAAATCCAATTTTTGGCAGCCAATGTCAGTTACGCCGTTTTGCAGAATGACGATACGCGGTTTTGTACTTTAACCGACGATATGTACTAGACTGGTGCACAAGTGGCTTGGTTTCACATAAGCAACAAGCGACCTGTGCATGTGACACTGTTTGTTATGACTTACAACAATAGTTGCGTTCCAGATGCTTCACGATTTGCAGGTTTTTACAGGAAGTCGTTCCAGGTGACCACTTCCCATAAGGTTTATTAATGGGGAAAACAGCTGTTCCTGCAAATCGTGAATTTCGTGAATATCGAGAAGCATCTGGAACGCAACTATTGTAAGCGTAAAACTTGAACAGCTGCGAATGAGAAATGCCATCAACATGCAAACAACTTCGTCTCTCGCGACAATTCACGAAATGCGCGACACTGTTTGTACATTTGGATGAAAGGCAATGCTGGCAAAACATTGTCATACAAGCTTAGCCAAAAACAATCTGTGCAGTGCGTGAACTATTGGGGTGTTCACAGTTCGTTCCAAATTGTGTCTGAAAATGTAGACGTCTACATTTTGAGACATCTTTAGCATCAAACTGTGAGCACCCCTTTCTAGCAGTCGTCGCAAAATCGTCTCAAAACTTTGCTGGTGTTGCCAGACATTTCTTCTTTGCGTGCTTTTTTATATGTCGCCTTTCGATTTTGTTTCTGAAAAATTGTAATTATTTAACTTAATTACCAATTCCTAATATTTATTATTTCTTTTCCTTGATTTGTTTCTTTTCATCAGAAATTGCGCCCAAATTAAATGCAAATACAGAAAACGTGCCCAATAAATAAAAAAAAATGTGATTAGTATTGCCATAATGCAACCCTGCTACGAGGTTGCAAAATGTAGACGCGTAAAAAACATACCTTTGAGTGTGACAAAATGTAGACGGCGTCGTTTTCCAATTTT
>NW_016157497.1:123501-126675 GCF_001687245.7 Rhagoletis zephyria
CTGAATGAATGAACACCATTCCATGATTACAATTAACGCGAAATGAAGTTTATGCACTGAGTTTTTACACAGATCGATGAAATGATTTCGTGAATTGGACTACTACTGCTACTATTGCCCACCTTTATGACGTATCGCTTGGTTTGACTTTAATAACTTGGTACGGACCCAAATACTTCGGTTTTAGTTTAAGTCCCCCACCAAACTGCGTCCTTTTTATCGCCACTAAGTCACTGATTTTGTATGTTTTCGGTGGTTTTCGTCGTAGATTGTAGCTTTTTTTGTTTTCAGTTTGCGTCTTTAGGATTTGAGATTTTGCATGCTTACGTAGTTCAACTCGGTCTTCGCTAAATGATTCAACGAATTGCTTTTCAATTAATTCTTTAAGCTTGACATCTTCTTTCGTTCTCATTTTGACACCTACGAGCAGTTCAAATGGCGTCATATCAATACTTCTGGAGAATGTTGAATTAAGAACTTGCTGGACTTTCTCAACGTGTTTATACCATTTCGTTGAGTCATCTGTACTAAGTTTAGTTAAAACTGTACTCACAACGTCGTTTATTCGTTCCACCTGGCCGTTTGCGCGTGGAAGACCAGTGGTTATTTTCCGATGAATGATATTCTCAAGCTCACAATATTGTTTGAAAGCGTCTGATGTAAAAGCAGACCCACGATCGGATATAATCTGATAGGGATTTCCAAAAAGTACGCTTTGACTTCGCAATCTTTTAATAACTTCATCGGCTGACGTAGATTTTGTGGGATATAGCCAACAAAATTTGGTGAACGCGTGTACAACAACCAGTATATGCTTATATATTGCATGCACGTCGTTTCCAGTGGACCCACAAAATCAATGTGATACGTATACAAAGGAATATCGTCTTTTCGAATTGGATGTAACTCCCCTTCCTGTCTACCTTGTTTACGATTCGAGATAATACATGTTATACAGCAAGATATGTGTCGTTTTATTTTTTCTTCTAAATTCGGAATGAAGTATTCTTTTGTGATGAGATCTTTAGTCTTCTTCAAAGCAAAATGGCCTCTCTCATGTGCGTTCCTAATTATTTCTCGCTGTAGCGCTCGAGGGACTACCAAGAGTTCAGAATCCTTAACAATTTTGTAAAGCAAATCCCCTTTGAGAATAAAGTCGTTAAATGTGGATTTCTCTTGAACGATATTGATTACCGCCTTTAAGTCTTCATCTTGGTTCTGAGCTATTTTCATTTTTGTGACAATATTATCGTTTTTAATAATGTAGACTGGATGACGGCTGAGTGCATCTACATGCTTCATACGATCTCCCGAACGATGTTCTACTTTGTAGTCATATTCTTGTAAAAACAGTACCCATCTAGCAACTCGTGTACATAAATCTTTCTTCTCGAGAGTTTTAGCAAAAGCGTTACAGTCTGTAACCAGCTTGAAGTGCTTGCCTAAGATATAGACTCGAAATTTTTTCAACGCTGCTATGACAGCCAGTATTTCCAGTTCATAACTGCAAAATTTCCGCTCAGCATCCGACGTTTTTTTACTCATGTAATACACGGGGTGAAGTTGGCCGTCTTCTGGACATTTCTGTAATAGTATAGCTCCATAACCCTCGATGGAGGCATCTGTATGGATTTCCGTCTCACACTTCTGGTTAAAAATTTTAAGTACGGGTTTTTCAGTCAAAATTTGTTTTACGACATTAAAAGCGTTTATTTGGTTTGGACCAATTTCAAATTTTACGTCTTTCTTCATTAAGTCTGTCAAAGGTTTGGTTATTACAGCAAAATTGTTTATGAATTTACGAAAATAGCTTGCTAAACCCAGAAAGCTTTGCAATTGCTTCATGTTCTGTGGCATTTTGTATTTTGAAATTGCCTCAACTTTGCGTTCTGACGGTGACACTTGTTTATTTTCAATAACATGCCCCAAAAACTCGATTTTCTTTTTCAGAAACTGACATTTGTTCAAATTTAGCTTCAATTGGTAATCAGCACATAAATCAATAACTTCTTGCAAATTGCTTAATGCTTCATTTTCGTCTTTACCGGGAATAATTATGTCATCTCGAAAAACCGCGTTGATGTGGCGTTGAAAAACTGCTGGTGAGTTGGTTAATCCAAAAGGAACCTTACAAAACTGGAATTGACCACTGTGGGTCGGCTAGCTTGAGCCACGGGAACGTGGAAGAAAGCGTTTTCTAAATCAATCGTGCTAAATATGGTTGCATCCTGCAGTCTCTCTAATTGATCCTCGATCAGAGGCAAAGGAAAATTGTCTTTTATTATTACTCTATTGATTCGCCTATAATCGATACAAAGTCTAGGCGAACCATCGCGTTTTCTTACAAGGACTATTGGGCTAGAAAATTCTGACTCACTTGGTTCGATAATGCCTTCTTTTAGCCATTCGTCAATTTTACTGTCGACGATACATCTTTCGGTAAACGGCAGCCTACGCGGTCTTGAACATATAGGCGTTTCGTCTGTTACAATAATGTCCATAACAACATTCGTGCACTTTTGCCCATTGGGCTTATAATTATTAATCATTGCACATACTTTGGCTTTTGTATTTAAACTCACTGATTCGTCAATGTTCAGAGTTTTATTGTCGTCTACGACGTCTATTTTTAAAAAAGGAAAGTCTTTACTTGAATTTAACTTTCGAATGAAAACGTTACCCCCTTTTAAACTTATCCAGGCTTCTTGCAATATTTCACGACCTATAACAACTTCGACGTCTATGCATTTTGATGGAATTACTAAAAAGTTCATTTCAAAATAATCGTCATCAATTCTTACAGTTTCTTTGAAACTACCAATTGGTTTAATTTTATTTTCATTGCGTTTTTCACCAACACCCACTAATTGAATTTGTACCTCGCGCAGTTCAGGCTTATTTAAATGTTGAAATACATTTTGTGTAACCAAATTGAATTTACTTCCAGTGTCTAATAAGGCGATGAATTTCTTTCCGCCTATTTCAATACTTTTGTTCAAGGCATCGTCTTCTGTACTCATATAACACTGGTCGACGGCCAAAATTTACCAGAGACGCCGTTATGAAATTCGTATGTAAAATCACCCCCTGATTCCGAAAATCAAGGTTATTTTTAATTTTATGGTACCGTTTTTGAGATATTTGCAATTTACCGTTTTTGCAAAAAAAAAAAAA
>NW_016157497.1:129916-153162 GCF_001687245.7 Rhagoletis zephyria
GAACTCTCTTAATCGTTTTCTGTTGTCTCTGTCGCCTTCTCTCTCAAATACATACTTATGTAAAGCCACAATATTTTTCTTATTGGAAACACGCAAATTTCTTCGAACTTTCTCGAAATCAAACAAACGCGACATTGTGGAATGCAAATTTCTTTTATTTAATCACATTAATTCAGTCACAGGATTGTTGCTACTTGTTTTTCGGTCACACGAATTAAGAAATTAAACCGTTTTTATAAATTACACTACCGCACTACATGGCATTGGTTGAGCCCCCATATTNCACGAATTTCGGTAATTGCATTCTGGGTATATTTTTGTTTACACCGTTTTATTCGTTTTCTACCGACACGAAACACTCGTTGCTCATTTCACTCTGTTGACGCTTTCGCCGTGCGCTAGCTTCTCTGTTTTGCATTTTTGTAGCTTTCTTATACTCGTTGGTCGCGTTGGCGCCTGCGTGGCCTGCCGATTCGTTTTCACTAATATTCTCTTCACTTTCAACTTCATCGTCTTCGTTCTCTGTTTCACTATCTTCATCGCGACAACCTTCATTTAACAAATGTCCATTTTGCAGATTGTGGAAAATATGCAGTATCATATCATGTTCATCGTAATTAATTGTAAGCAAATTACAAATTGAAATTAAATCGCACTCCTTTAAGTTTTGTTTAATATATTCACGCTTCTTTGCATATTTTTCATCGTATTCATTGAAATCAAAACCCGGAACTCTCTTAATCGTTTTCTGTTGTCTCTGTCGCCTTCTCTCTCAAATACATACTTATGTAAAGCCACAATATTTTTCTTATTGGAAACACGCAAATTTCTTCGAACTTTCTCGAAATCAAACAAACGCGACATTGTGGAATGCAAATTTCTTTTATTTAATCACATTAATTCAGTCACAGGATTGTTGCTACTTGTTTTTCGGTCACACGAATTAAGAAATTAAACCGTTTTTATAAATTACACTACCGCACTACATGGCATTGGTTGAGCCCCCATATTTATGGCAATTCTTCACTCAACGTTTATTAATTACAAAGTTTATCGATATCAAATTAAAGTACAAGCAAAGTAGTAGCATTTATTTAGAATTAAAGAAAATGAAATTGAAAGTTAAAATTCAGGATTATTATACAGATATGTACGTCTTCTAAAGCGAACCGTCTGTTCCGCCGTCTTTGTCTTAACTCACTCGTCCNGTACAAGCAAAGTAGTAGCATTTATTTAGAATTAAAGAAAATGAAATTGAAAGTTAAAATTCAGGATTATTATACAGATATGTACGTCTTCAAAAGCGAACCGTCTGTTCCGCCGTCTTTGTCTTAACTCACTCGTCCTTCTTCTTACTTCCTCCTTACATCGTCATTCTACCAGTAGTTGCCATCATTCTTCACTTCTTACAGCTGGATATTAGAGTTAGGGTTTCCACCCCACATGCATAAGCTTTTTTTTTTTTTGTAAACCTGTGTAATTATTAGGTGTACATTTTCATTTGACCATAACTCCATATATACATAGCATTGTCACATTAAATTAAACTTTTGGCAAATAAACATAAACTCGGTGCAAATGGATTTAAACTTACAGCAAATAAGTAGATTTAAACGTTGGGAAAATAAATTTAAACTTTGGGCAAATAAAGTTAATCTTTAGGCAAATAAAATTAAACTATACTTGCTTTAGTTAGCGTATTTTTCGGCTTTTCAAACACTGTTTAGTATTACAGTAGAGTTTAACCTTATTTGCCTAAAGATTAATTTCATTTGCCCAAAGTTAAAATTTATTGCCCCAAGTTTAAATCTTTTTGTTGAAAGTTTAAATCCATTTAGTTTAATTTTATTTGCCAAAAGTGTAACTTAATGTGTAATGCTATAGTATAAAGTAATAGTCAATAAAAATAAAGTAAACAATTGTTTCACTAATTTCTGAAATAGTTTAAATTTGTTTGAAGTTTAGTTTGTCCTCTTCTATCGGTGCGTTGTTCATCACCGCGGGCTTCTTCCAAACTAATAGTTTCATCGCTTGCATTCCAATAGTTGGAATCTTCTTCCTGTACAAATTCCTCGTCGAATCGTGCAAAGTTGCATAGTGTTACGACACAGTTAAATACAAGCTTTTTTTGTAGACAATTAATACAGGGAAATTTTAATTTTAACACGCCAATGGCATTTTCAATTAATCTTCTAGTGGATTTATATAAGCCCTCAAAAATCTTCGGTTTGCTTCATCATTTATATTTGTCAATATGGGAGGGATTAACCATTCTTTAAGAGGGTACGCGGAATCACCAAGAAGTATGCCGTTTTAGACTGGTCACCAGCCACTTTCCGTTTTACGGACAAGAACACTATTTCTCAAAACTCGTAAATCATGCGTGCTTCCTGGCCAATTAGCATAAGAATAATAGAACTTCAAGTCAGGTCCGCATACAACCATGCAATTAATGGAATGACCACCCTGACGATCCACATATCGTCGTTTAAAGTACAAAACCGCGTATCGTCATTCTGCAAAACCGCGTAACTGAGATTTGCTGCCATAAATTGAATTTGCTCACACAAGCTCTTGTCTAAATCCTTATCCATTCGTCCTGAAATATACTAGCCAGAAATGCGATTGCTTCATAAAAAAGAGAACTATTTTGAAATATGAGTGTTTTTATCCTCTATAAAATAATTTATGCAACCTCACATACGCGTTTTTGCATTATCTTGATACGCGGTTTTGCATTTTGTTGATACGCGGTTTTGTACTTTAAACGACGATATGCTTCTTTATACTGGCTAGAATAATCAATTTTTATTAGAGTTCCATCCAAGCATCCGCAGACCATTGGTATTCCTCTTACAGAAAAAAGAACGTACCGTAGGGTTTTCTGTCCATTTGTAGGAAACTTCACAAAAAGGAGACGTATTTTATTCTTCACAGCAGCTACCACGTTATGAATAGCTCTTCAAATGCTTGCTTTAGAAATGCCATGCATATTTCCAATTGCATGGTACTGAGCTCACGTTCCCATCCAGTGGTTAGCAACTTGCAACTGTAATTTCACTAACAGAGCACGACTTCTTTTAGTGGATCTTTGAAGTCAGCTACCTATAAAATTGATAATACTTTCCATTTTATGTGCAGTAAGACGAAATCTTTCGTTGAATTCGTGATGTTTCCAAATAGTCGTAGTCGATTCGCTGTCTAAATATCTTTGCTCTTCTAACAAAAATTTCTTCTTCACTGGAGTCGCTCGAAGACATAATTTTAAAGATAGCTTCAATCGAAAAAGTAGTTGTGTATTAAACTAGCTTAAAATATTAAATTTTTTTTGTATTTGTACTTACTTCTAAAGTTTTTTCAAGGACGGCAAAAGACCCTTATTATTTGTGACGCTTCGTACAAGTCACAAGAGACATAAGCAAAATTTGAGAAACAATATTTCACTTACAAGTACTAAAAATACTTGTAATTTTAATTTTATACTTGTAGCTTGTACTCTACAAGTGTAGTTTTGAGAAACATAAACTTGTGAAAACGTAAATGTTTACAAGCAATTTACTTGTATGACAAGAGTTGTAGTTTTGAGAAACAGGCCCCTGGTAGCGCGCGACCTAAATTTTAGGCGCCCGCAAACAAGAGATGAACAGAATATGTTGGTTTGCATTCCAAAGTTTAACAATTGGCAGATCTTTTGGTACATATTGTTACGATTATCCTTGACTACTCGTCCGGATTTCCCAAATACTTCGGTTCGTATCGCTGGATTGTTAAATAAATGCTCACGACGACCAAACTGTAGTACAATTAACTTTATTGTACAACAAACGATTTACAATACTCGGTAATACCGTAAAAACACTTTACAATACTCGTTAAAGCAATTACAACGCTTTACAAAACTTGTTAACACAATTAAACTTATAACTTGCTTATTCGCAACTCACTTTTCTTGTAGCTTGCTGACTTGTAACTAACTAACTTCGCTGTGGCGGTGCCCTAATATACCTGCGCTCGCACTTATGGCAACTCTAGAACGTTCTGAAGTTTATCGCTCATTCTCTTTCTCTCGCTGTTCGCAGTGTTCATCCAACTTGACGTTTCTATTTGTTCTCTCGTCCCGATCAGACACACTTGCTGCTCCAAACGTTGCTAGTTTTTCATCTTGGTTCTCGGTCTCCCAGCTGTCTGGATTCGATGCACTTCGTCCTTCAGCCGTTTGTCAATCCTATACGGAGTTTTCCAGTTACGATGTTGTTCGGAGGTGAAGCCTTTCTTCAGCTGCGGCATGTGCAACAACATAAAATCGCCTTCCTGTAGCTCCTCTCGGCTCGATGCGTTACTGAACATTGCTTCCAGCTTATCTCCGGTGGTGCACCATCTCACATGGTCGTGCTTCTGCCGGCCACTGGTGGTGACCAGACCATGTCTCCTCTCGTGGGCACCCTTTTTTCCAGATCTATGCCGCATCCTCTGTCCATGACACCAGGCTACTGCCTTCGTGCTGCTCTGCCTTTAGCACATCTGGCTAAATCCGGTTCCTCACGCTGAAACTTGCCCAGTGTTTCCGCATCTCCCTCTTTCGCCGGCGTCAACCTCATTGACCGGACATGTATAACCTTGGCTTCCGGCTTAACTGCTCGCCTTTGCCTGCCACCTTTTTCGGGACACTTCAAAGCGTGCAAACTGCTTCCACAGCCACTTCATTTCCGGTCACCGGCGTGTCACCACTGCAACGTGGTTTAGCGGCTTTCCTCCTGCCGGAAACACTACCTGGCTTGCCATGACCACTTCCTTGTTGCGACCTCTTCCTCACTGAGCTGGCGGAACCGTCCCACTTTTCCTGTATCGGTGAACCGTTTCCTTCTCCTGACGAAACCACTCCGTCTCCATCACTGCCAACCTCCGCCCAACTAACCGCTTCCGTTTCTGGTGGAATCTTCGACACTTACTCTCAGACTAACCGTCTGTTGCAGTACTGGCTATCGTAACCAACCCTAAGTGGCACTTTCCTGTCACGGTCTGTCAGGATCATTCTCTGGAGGTCAATCTTCATGCCTTGACCAAGTAAGAAATCCACGCCGATGATGACTTTATCCACAATGTCTGCCACTATAAACATAGTGTACGAGGCCACACAGTCGATTATTACCTCGCACGGTACTTCTCCTAACACTTGGGTGCGTTCACCAGTTGCAGTCTGCAGCTTTGCTCCAGGTAGTGGCTTCACATAAAAAGTGGCCAAATCCGGTCGAATAATGGAATGTGTCGCTCCAGTATCCACTGTCAGTACTCTCTCCTGCCCATTCACACATCCACCAACAGTGAAGTTGCATGCTTTCGGGCCAATTTGTGAGACGGAGATTATGGGCCCTTCAACTTCTGGAGCCAGCACGCGGCCGTTCCTGCTGGCTCGTTTCAGTTTAACTACTGATTGGAGTTGGCTTCGTCTCCTTCAGCCCTGCGTTTGCGTCCTGCTGAATTGTTGAGCCCACTGGAACTTGCGCTGCAATCGCGGGCGAAGTGGCCTGGCTTTCCACATTTAAAGCATTTGCCAGAGCCATTCTTTTTCTCGCCCAGCAGTTGGATAATCATCTTCAAANCTTCCGTTTCTGGTGGAATCTTCGACACTTACTCTCAGACTAACCGTCTGCTGCAGTACTGGCTANTGTCAGTACTCTCTCCTGCCCATTCACACATCCACCAACAGTGAAGTTGCATGCTTTCGGGCCAATTTGTGAGACGGAGATTATGGGCCCTTCAACTTCTGGAGCCAGCACGCGGCCGTTCCTGCTGGCTCGTTTCAGTTTAACTACTGATTGGAGTTGGCTTCGTCTCCTTCAGCCCTGCGTTTGCGTCCTGCTGAATTGTTGAGCCCACTGGAACTTGCGCTGCAATCGCGGGCGAAGTGGCCTGGCTTTCCACATTTAAAGCATTTGCCAGAGCCATTCTTTTTCTCGCCCAGCAGTTGGATAATCATCTTCAGAATTTCATTTGTCTCTTCCGGTGTTTCCACTTCCACACGATGTGCTTTGTAGGCTGGTCAACTTAGGAGCGCCGCCGTTTCACGCGTCTGAGCATACGAGACAGTTTCAGCATATGTTGGCTTTAGATTCGCGTACGCCTCTCGCTTGGTATACACGTCGTGCATTCCGTTGATGAACCTCTGGATTTTTACCCTTTCGAGGTGCTCACCAGATGCGTCTCCAATAGCCAAGTGAGCCAACCTCTCGATCTCTGAGGCGAGTTCTTGTAGAGCCTCGTTGGCTTTTTGGCAGCGGTTCTCCAGCTCCATCTGGTAAATCGGTATCCTGTGCTCGCTACCGTAACGTCTCTCCACAGCACTCATCAACGCATCGTAACTGTTCCTTTCACAGTCGGGAATAGTCTGCAAGATTTCTGCTGCAGGTCCTTTCAATGCAACGAATAGTGCAGCGGATTTATCCTCCATGCTCCAATGATTTGCTGCAGCCGTTTTTTCGAACTGGAGCTTAAAGACCTGGAAAGGAATCTTGCTGTCAAAGGATGGGGTTTTTACCTTGGGAGCGTTCGTCGAAGTAGCTGGACGATTCCACTGAAAATCATGAAGACGACCTTCCAATTCTTCTACCTTTGCTTCGACATTCTCCTGTCTCTCTTCAAGTTTGTCCTGTATTTGTGTAATTTTTTCATCCTGTGCTTCCAGCTGTGATGATATAGGCACGCTGCCTGTAGCTGAGTTTCTAACCGGGATGACACCTGCGCTGATACCTCTGAAGATATACGTGTTTCCAGCGCTTGCATCTGTGATGACATCTGTGACATGCGTGCATCCTGTGCTTGCATCATCTGTGACATGGCAGCCAATAACATGTTCATGTCCATAGTTGTTGATGAAGAAGGAGCCTTTTGCTGTTCTTCAACCTTCCCGGATGTCTGATGCACATCCTTAAACGAACATGCAGCCTCATCTTTCTGTTCGTCCTTTGAGGATGCATGTCGGGTTTACGCTGGAAGTCGTATTTGCCCACGTCGATGCCTTCAGCTTCCATAGCCTCCCGCAACCGGGATAACAGTTCCACTTTCCGTCCGGAGGTGGCCAAATTACGCTTTTCCAACTCCTGCTTCAGCTCCTCAGTCTTTAAGTCCTGAATTTTCGCCATTTTCAGTAGTTTATTATTCGGGATTTATTTAAAAATCCCACTTCTGACACCAATTGTCACGATTATCCTTGACTACTCGTCCGGATTTCCCAAATACTTCGGTTCGTAACGCTGGATTGTTAAATAAATGCTCACGATGACCAAATTGTAATACAATTTACTTTATTGTACAACAAACAATTTACAATACTCGCTAATACCGTAAAAACACTTTACAATACTCGTTAAAGCAATTACAACGCTTTACAAAACTTGTTAACACAATTAAACTTATAACTTGCTTATTCGAACCTCACTTTTCTTGTAGCTTACTGACTTGTAACTAACTTCGCTGTGGCGGCGCCCTTATATACCTGCGCTCGCACTTATGGCACCTCTAGAACGTTCTGAAGTTTATCGCTCATTCTCTTTCTCTCGCTGTTCGCAGTGTTCATCCAACTTGACGTTTCTCTTTGTGGAACATTCTACGTAATTCCTCGAACATTCTGCCTATTTCTCGTTGTTCGCTTCGCGTTGCCGCAGTATTCGCCACAATATGTATGTAGGCTTTGATTTTTGAGCTCATTTGATCGCGAGCTCATTCATCGCTTGTCTTTCTGCGAAACGGCCAGCACATCGCTCCTGTTTCTAAATACGTTGTTGGTAGCTTTTTGTCGAATGCAGAAATTCACTACGCATCTTTAGCTCGCTTCAGTTCCTAAGCAGGGATGCCGTTTGGATCTAAATAGATCCAATTGGATACATTTTTAGACGAATTTTTGCGAGATACTTCTTTTTTCCGATCAGTATAAATGTGGATACTTTTTTAAATAGGCCAAAATCTTATTGTTTCTATAAATTTTTTTTTCGTTCAAACATCGATTTTAATTAAAGAAAGATGGTAGAAAGCATTACGTTTTCTAAATGTATTAAAAAGCACTACTTAAGCGTGACATTAAAGCATTTTATTGTGAACGAAGCAAGGAACATATGAAGAGATCTCTCCAAAATAGGTATAAGTGCAATTGTTTTAATTAGCTAAGGATGCTTTCAGCAAGATCTTAATATATATGTATATAAAGTAAATAGATACTCTTTCTGTTGTAATCCCTTTCATTTTATATATTTTAATTTGTTAATTTAAAAAGAAAGATCTCGATGTAGGTTAAACTACACTGTTTAAAAACTAAATTTGATTTATTTAAGGAAATTCTTATGAATTTTACTGAAAAGTCTTTAAATACACTTTAAATTTTTTTGTTTATTTGCGCATATTAAGAGAGGTATCCAGTTTCCTCCTAATTTGCACACCGTGTAATGAAATTAAACATTGCCTGGTCACTTCTACATACCAAATTTGTCACGAAGAGCAAAATTACACATAATATGTTTAAACTAGAGTAAATGTGAGCCCCCAATGCTTTTTATTAATAGAAAATGTATTTTTAGTTTAAAAATTTTTGCATTTTTAAACATTTGATGTGTATATTTATGTGTATATTTTAAAGATCTCAAGTCCAAAATCAAATCCTGAACATCTTATACGTATATTTATACAGATTCTTGTTGAAAAATAGATACTTTTCATTAGTAGTTTTACATGAACTTTTTAGAGTGTACATGTACAAATGTAACATATTATTTACTATTTATTATATTTACTTTGCAAAATACTTATGCACAAAAAATGTAATTTATAAATTTAAATTACAATTGTTTGTTTTATGAAAAATAAAAATATATATATATGTATTTCAAGTCCTTAGGATGGGTTAAATTATGTATTTTTTCTTTAAAATGTTTGGTTTTCCTACTAATTATGAGATGAATACGTAAAAAAAACAAAATTGGATACATTTGGATACATTTTTGGCTAGGTCGGTGATACATTTTCTTGAGACGTCGCGGCAACACTGTTCCTAAGCTGCTATGTTTTTGTGCCTCAATGCATTTTTGGAAGAATTTTACGGTACTGCGAAGCGCACTGCACATCATCACCTCGCTTTAAGGTGCCCACACTCACCGACGTGTACGTATGCCGTGTCTGTTTGACTTAGCAACATATAAAATTTACTGTTGATAGACAGACAGAGAAGCACGTGTAACCGTCGCATGTACACAGTGGTGAGTTTTCATTTACATTTCAGCTGACACGTTAACGTACGTGAGTGTGCCTGACACGATCAAACTTATGAGAGCG
Source organism: Rhagoletis zephyria (assembly GCF_001687245.7). Taxonomy (NCBI): domain Eukaryota; kingdom Metazoa; phylum Arthropoda; class Insecta; order Diptera; family Tephritidae; genus Rhagoletis; species Rhagoletis zephyria. The sequence continues at coordinate 139,235 of NW_016157497.1, forward strand.
CCATGTAAATGAAAACTCACCACCGTGTACGTGCGACGGTTACGCGTGCTTCTCTCTCTGTCTATCAACAGTAAATTTTATATGTTGCTACATCAAATAGACACGGCATACGTACACGTCGGTGAGTGTGGGCACCTTTAGCCGGTGTTGTTGGTTTTTTTTCAATGAGTAGCGCAGAAACGACAGCAAAATATCAGTGGTTTTCGCTTTTTTGTGTTTATTAGTATTTTATGTAAGTGTAACTGTTGGCGTGTGATTTGTTGTTGCAAGTGTATTTTTTGTATCACTAGCAACAAAAGTCACACGCTAATTCAGTTACACTTACGCAAGATACAACGAATACAAAAAATAGCGAATAAATGTGAAGTTATTTGTAAAATATTTTAAAATTTCATGCAAAGCACAATTGATCTACGAATTTGTTAATCAACTCGCACTCACGCGGGTACTGTCGAATTTAGTGTTTTTTGTGATTTTGTTCGGTAAACGCTTTGCCTAATAACTTGAGTGCCGAACCAGGGCCGTCAAACAAGCAGAAAACCTATCATTTCAATAGCGATTGGGGGGGTAAGTTTTCTCAAGTAGCTTTTAAAGCTTATCTGCTCTTTAAACACATTTTTTCAGAACAACATTTGTATTTTAAGGGCAGATAAATTTTAAAATCTACTTGAGAAAACGGCCTTAAGTAGTTTATATTGCTCCAGGCAAATATCCACTGCAGTCCTCATTACGAAAACATAAAGTTCAAGCACTAATAGCTTCTCTGCAGGCTCAGCAAAACAGTTTCTTGACTGCTAGAAATAAAACAAAGAGTAACACAGAATCTTCTTTCAAAGTTAGTTACATTCTGGCGTCTCAAAACAAACCCTACCCTGACGGAGCTATAGTCAAAGACGCTATGCTAGCCAACTTTTACTATCTCTTTGCTGAGTCACTTGTCATAAAGGCACGTAAAATATTACTTATAATAAATATACAGTTTCTTCAAACGGACTGGGTAATCGCTTTTCCCATTCTGCAAATAACTACAATAGGTTATGGGACCCAGTACACGCTGGCTGCGCAAGCAAGAAAAGAAATATAATAGAATTTTCTACGTCGCAGTTTTTTTTCTACGAAAATATGGAGCTGGCGAAGCACATCAAACCCTTGGCGGGTGAAGCAGATTGGCCAGTATGGAAAAGCAAGGTGCGAAACTTGCTGGATTATCACGAAGGTGCCCTAGATGCAATTGATGGCAAATTGGTGAAACCTCAGCCTTTGCCAGATAATGCTCCAGAAAGCGAAATTAAGAAGCACAAACAGGCGAGCGATCTATTCCGTAAGGCAAACACTTATGCAAAGCCCATGATTTCGAGCTCATTAGCAGATGTTGTTTATCAGAAAATAATGGATAGAGAAACAGCGCATGAGGCGCGGGAACCACTTAAATTAAATTTTGAAGCGTCATCCAAAGATCAACTGTTCAAAATATGTGCAGAATTTGTTACGTTTGATTGGAGTAATGGGGATGACGTTTCGCCCCACGTTGCGAAGTTATGAAATCTATGGAACGAACTAAATAATGGCTTGAAATCAAAGAATGAAAATGAACTCCCTGACCTTATTCTAGTCAGAAAAGTTTTGCAAATTCTGCCCAGTGACTTCGAGAATTTCAGATCCAGTTGGATGCTACTTTCGAAAAATTAAGAAAGAACGTTTGAAGAACTGATTACACTGATTGTGCATGTATGAAAGGAATTTAAGAAAGACCACTGAGGGCGTCACCGGTGAAGCACTTCTTGAGAAAAGCGAAAAATTAAAGCCACATAGAAGATCACACGTCAAAAGAAAATGATGTTTGTAACTACTGCAAAAAGGAGGGACATTGGGTAACCACATGCAAAAAGTGGATTGCTAATGGGCGACCGCCAAAGAACGCCCCTCAGAGCAACGCCTTGGTTACCAATGTAGCCCTTAGTAACAGGGTTGTTGCGAATATTCGTATTCGCATTCGCAACCGCGGAGCTTCCGCATTAATTTAACATTCGCATTCGCAATAATCAATGCGGAGCTTTTGCGAATGCGAATATTGTGCAAGTGCACTGATGAAACGTATATCTGGCACACAAAATAAAAATTTAAGCTAATATCTTTGGCCTGTGGACATGCTACGTTAAAACTATTCCCCTAAATCCCCCCTCTTTTGTAATTTAAAGTCAAAGAGTAAGATCCTTAAATAGGTATTTCCAGCGGAAATGTTCAACGTCTAGCTATAACGAGAATCAACAATTTGCGCGGTAAAAGATAACCTTTCATTAGGTAAGAATTATGTAACTATCTAACATTAAAAAACCGAATGCATCGCTAGTTTTTTTCTACATAAGTGTAATATTTTTTTTTCATAAGACGGCTTATTATGATTAAGTTTCGTGTTTTTTTATTACTTTTTAGCGAAATAAAAGTAAAATGGAATGTGAAAAAGTTGACAGCCAAGTTCACAAATCAAATAAGAATCATTTCAAGGCGAATTTAATTCTATTGAGCAGTGGGACTTGGAACGCAATATATCGTTAGTATAGTATGAAAGGGCGTAACTCATTTCGTCGCTGAAATACAAAAAGCCGTAACTAACTAAAAATCCAAAATTCACTGTTTGATTGATTATGATGCATCTCATCGAATCATAAGTCCCTACATCGTTTTATGCAATAACAAGATTTTAGTTAGTTGTGGTTTTTTTGCATTTCAGCCACAATGTGAAATGCGCCCTATCCATACTATATTAACGATATGTTGAAAATTTGCGTACATTTGCCTCAAAATATCAAAGCACATTGAGCACATGCAATGAAAAAACAAAACGGATTTGATATGGTACTGACAGCGGTGAGTAAGTAATTGTGACTTACTGCAATTAGGAAAAGTCGATCTCAGCTGATAAAAAAAAACTAATTAGAAGCTATTCATTACAGGTGAACCATTTCAAAAAGTCACCCGGGAACTAAGCAGATCTGAGACCTTCATCCGTGATTCCAATAATTCAAATTATCATAAAAAAACGGGGTTCTTTTTTAACAAAATAAAAAGATTTTAAACTAATTCGGCTGACAGCCACGACTTTCAAGCAAAATTTTCTTCGAAATTTTCATTCCCAGAAAATCACATTTTATTTGCCTATTTACAACCTCGCGATAAGGACACATTTTTCAAACCAGTCACAGAAGAAAGGACTACAAATGAATTACAAAAACTAAAATCGAAAATCGCTGATGATGTTACAGGTTCTCCAAATTCTGAAACAACCAAAAGAATGAGAATGAAGAATTCTGTGGAAAATAACAGTGTTTAAACAACGATCCTTTCATGATGCTAGATTGTGAAGATGAAAGGCAGGAGGATACGTCCGACATTTGCAGCGCCGATGCAATTCTCAGAAAGGAGTTATTGGAGAGAATTTACAATTTTGTCATGTTTCAAGTTATTCGCCTTGAGCGAGTAGTTATTTAGTGGCGCAGGTTTGATTTACGACACTTTAAGAAACAGGCTTTAACCCAATTCCAAGTTTTAAATTCAAGTCCTAAATTAAAAAAAAAAACATTATTTGAAATTACTACATTTTTNCGATGCAATTCTCAGAAAGGAGTTATTGGAGAGAATTTACAATTTTGTCATGTTTCAAGTTATTCGCCTTGAGCGAGTAGTTATTTAGTGGCGCAGTTTTGATTTACGACACTTTAAGAAACAGGCTTTAACCCAATTCCAAGTTTTAAATTCAAGTCCTAAATTAAAAAAAAAAACATTATTTGAAATTACTACATTTTTCATTTTTTATTTTCCTAAATCACCTAATTAACCCACCTAAATTATTTCTTAAAAATACTTGACATCCGCATTCGCATCCGCGGATATTAGCTTTTAACATCCGTATCCGCATTCGCATCCGCGGATGTCTAAAATGATGGAGATGAGCGGTTCGCATCTACATTCCCAGCAATCACAAAGTAATCGTGTCAAGAAGCGTTCAATTCGACGAAAGAATCAACGAATGTGAAGGTGAGGTCAAGCTGCCAATGAAGGATATTGAGAAAGACAACCGAGATCAAATAAAAGGAGGTGGACGTGAAGACGATGTTGGGATGCAGACCGATTAAGGACATGACAGCGAGCCACTAATAGACCACTAAAAGTAACTCTGAAGAACAGTTACAGCAGACACCCAGATGTATATTGAGAGATAGGGCGATTTTAAAGCAACCCAAATATCTTGAAGATTACACTATGACTGTGGAGCAGCTTCACAATCAATTTACAGAGGCTCCTGATATTTTTGAAGAAGCTATAAGAAAATCGAACCTGGAATTTGACAGAACTTCCATCAGGTGCCAAGGCAGTTCAATGCAAATGGGCTTCCGCATCAAGAAAAATGCTGATGACAGCATTGACAAATACAAAGGGAGGCTGGTAGTCAAAGGTTTCAATCAACGGCAAGGCATCGATTTCAGCGGAACCTTCAGTCCAGTAGCGAAAATGGGAACAATTCGTTCGATTCTTAGAGTTGCAGCAAGTGAGAGGATGCATTTGACGCAATTCGATGTATCAAAAGCTTTTTTATACGTCGAGCTTGAAGATACTGTATTTATAAAACAGTCACAAGGGCATTATGGGACCAGTAACGTCTGCAAACTGCAGAAAAGCAAGCAAGCTCCTAGATGCTAGAAAAAACGTTTCGGAGTTTTTCTTCAAAAACATGAATTCAAGGTAAGTGACGCTGATCCATGTTTGTACGTTCGAGAAAGGCGTGGTCAAAAACTCATACTTGTGGTCTACGTAAATGATGGTCTCCTAGCTGCAACAGATCCGCGCGAGATGGAAAATTTCATTGGAGTGTTGAAAACTGAATTTAAAATTGTTTCAAAGAAGGCATATTATTTCTTGGGGCTTGAAATTGAGCAACGAGAAAATTTTATAAAGATACATCAGAAATCATATGCAAAGGAAGTTTTAGAACGTTTCAATTTTTCAGAATGCAAACCAGTTTCAACTTCAATGCTCAAGGTTGCAGAAACTTCTATACCAGGGAAAGATGACAGAGCAACACAATTTCCGTACAGACAAGCTGTTGGAGCGTTCATGTACCTGATGCTTGGCACAAGACCCGACCTGGCGTACAGTGTGGGATTTATCTCAAGAGCTTTAGAAAATCCTACTCATGAGGACACTGTACGAGTCAAAAGAGTTTTTCGGTATGTAGCAGGCACTCTTGACCTTGGAATAATCTATCGGAACAACAAATGTAGGGCTTTTTGAGGTCTACAGTGATGCGTATTTCGGAGGATGCATGAAAACAGGCCGCTCGACTTCCGGAGTCATTGTGAAATATGCGGGAGGAGCAGTTTGCTGGCTAAGTCAACGTCAAGCTCTTCTGGTAACTTCCACAACTGAAGNTATTTCGGAGGATGCATGAAAACAGGCCGCTCGACTTCCGGAGTCATTGTTAAATATGCGGGAGGAGCAGTTTGCTGGCTAAGTCAACGTCAAGCTCTTCTGGTAACTTCCACAACTGAAACAGAAATTATCGCAGCAAACGAAGGGCAAAAGAAGCAACCTGGTGGAGCAGACTCTTCAGAGGAATCATAAATCTAAAAGACATTCCCGTTGTCTTTGTTGATAACTCTGCAGCAGTTAGACTGGCCCAAAATTCAGAGTTTCATCGCAGAACAAAACACATATGCATTAAACACTTTTTCGTAAGAGAGAAGGTAACAGAAGGTAAATTGCGTTTTTAACAAATCTCCATAGCGCGCCAAAGACACGATTGAAGTTTCTATCAGTGAAAATGGGACTTACATGAAATGGAAAGAGTTGTTTTTTATACGTTGTAATAATACTTATGTATTTACTTTTGAAATTAAACTGTCATTAACAAGGGAAAGTGTTGAAGCAAAAATAATGTTAAACTGAAGTTAAATTTCCCTTTGTTTGAACCGTAGCAAGAAGGTGGCGCTATAATGTATGTATATCTAGTTTTTATTATTTATTTTTTGCTCCTTTTGACAGCCAACTGAGCTGCGCGCTAAAAATATCTTTTTTCTTTTATTATCTCTTTGCTGAGTCACTTGTTATAAAGGCATGCAAAAAAGTGATATTGCTTATTAATAAATATACAGTTTCTTCAAACGGACTGGGTAATCGCTTTTCCCTTGTTTCAAATAACTCCAATATGGATGAGTCTACCTATGTAACGGATTCTCTGCACTTACTAGTGTTCATCAGAATGGTATTTTCTGAATTTTCTGCTAAGGAAGCTCTGTTAGTCAATCTGACATTGGAAACTCGTACTCGAGAGCAAGACATATATAACGCAGTGAAAAAGATGATTACTAAAGAGAATATAATGATACAAAAACTTGTCGCTATCACCACCGATGGATCGCCTGCTATGATCAGACGAAACAATGGGTTTGTTGTGCTCTGCGAGAAGGATGGATATTTCCAAAAATTTAAATCATATCATTGCGTGATACATCAGGAAAATCTGATTGTAAAAACACTTAATTTTAATAATGTAATGAGCGTGATTGTTCGTATTGTGAATTTCATTCACGGACGACCGTTAAACCATCGACAATTCAAAGCTTTGCTCGATGATTTGGAGAGTGAATACGGTGGTAACATATTCTACCTCTCTGAAGTAAGATGGTTGAGTCGAGGTGAAGTGCTGTCAAGATTTGTAGCTTTGATGACAGAAATGAAGATATTTCTGAAATCCAAAGGCAGTTATGAAGAAAACCTCGACGATAATGTATGGCTCTCCGACTTAGCATTTTTGACTGATGTGACTGCAAAACTAAATGATCTCAGTACAACTTACATATCAGAAACGATGAGTGCAATCTCAGCATTCGTGGAGAAAATCGATATATGGATAGAATAGTTGACAATGAAAATTTTCAACATTTCCCGTCTTTCACTCTTCTTTTGAAGTCGGAATTTCTTGCGGAGTACAATCCAGCAAAGCACGTGGAAAACTTCCATCAGCTACAATCGGAATTTGATAAGCGATTTACGAATATGTTTTCTATGGAGCCTGTGTTTATTTTTTCTAGAAATCCATTTATAGATCAAAATGCTTCACTACTGGCGAACATGTGGTATGAAATAGTGATGTACAAATATGTAAAATTGTATATACCCTCAGACTTCTTCTAAATTTGATCGTATACTCGGTACAAGCAGGTGAGATGAATGGCGCAATAAACAGGTGAAGTAATAATACATATTTCTAGCTTTATTTTCTGACATTCGGCTGCCTTATACATAGTTATATTTTAGAGGCAAATTTTTAAATAAGGCAGTGTCAAAATCTTTCCTCTCACTCTAATATTACTTATATTAGTATAATCCACCATGGGTGGCGTGCCTACAATAACACCATATGCAATAATTCCCATTATTTGGACATTAAAAAGCAGTTTCAGAAGTGAACTAGTGTAATTTTATTGTTAATATTTTTTCTATACGGTTATAATGCCACCACTGCATAATTGTGTAAGGAGGGGGGGGGGCTTGTTTCGTTAAAATTATGTAAATTTTTTTTTGGTTGATTTCACCTTTTATTGAAAATATTTCATTAACACAAAAGAAGGGAATACAAGTTTTAATAACTTACTTAATTGCTTTTTGCATAGCTGATAAACGTCGTCGGTGTCATTTTAATAATAATTCCCACCCATCCGCACGAGAGGCGCAGTCCGCATGACGTACGGAACCAGTATTTTAAATTTTTTGCGCCGAGTCACGATAGGCAGGAGTTTGTTAAGTGTCGAGATCTAAAACTNAGCTGATTTTATGTCCTTATGTTAATAATTCATTTATTGAGAGAGGAGAGTACTGCTTTCTTAATACTGAAAAGCGGATCTGATATATCAAACGTGCTAGTATGAGAGTTTAAATCCTGGTATAAGCAACGGAGTGGGTCGTACCATTCAAAATTAGTTTTACAAAATTAGTGGTACAAAGCTCAATAAAAATATCTTCAAAAAAAAACTACTTTTACAAGCTTTCAGAAATAGAGGACACAAGTATCTTGATACCCGGGAGGGAACATTAAGGCTAACTTCACCCAGAAGAAGCGGACTTGAAATTGAGCCTGTCAGTAATTTAACAACAAAAACTGTACCAAGCATTTGCCTGCGACTGGCAAGTGTAGGAAGATTAATAAGATTTAATCGGCTCGTATAAGGCGGAAGGTTATATTGAGAATCCCAACGGAAATTTCTTAAAGCAAAAAGTAGGAATTGTTTTTGAATTGATTCTATCTTGTCTGAAAAAATTAGATACCTTTGATTCCAAACCACCGAACCGTATTCTAAAATCGGTCTAACTAATGTTGTAAACAAGGTTTTAGTGATATAAAGGTCACAAAATTCTTTTGACCATCGTTTCACAAATGCAAGTACACCTTTAGCCTTGTGGTCTGTCACATTAAGTGAAGATTAAAATAAGCTTAGGATCCATTGTGATACCAAGGTCCACAAAATTGTATACCTGTTCCAGGTTATGGTTACCTAATGTATAAGAAGAGGGATGAACAGCTCTTCGCGAGAAGCACATTACTTTACATTTCTTAAGATTTAGAGACATAAGAAATTATTTTACACCAGTAAGCCATGTTGTTTAAGTCTGATTGCAGCAAAGACCTTTCTTTACGATAACGATTTACAAACCTTTACGATTTATAAACCTTTACATCATCTGCATACATTAAAATTTTGGAAAATTGTATATCTGTAGAAATGTCGTTTATAAAAAGCAAGAATCTTGAGGGACTCCTGAAGTAACATCAATGACGTCAGATATAGTATTTTTAAACATTACCCTTGGAGGTCTGTCATATCGGTATGAAGAAATCCAATGTATAAAATTAGGTGAGAGGCCAAGAAGATCAAGTTTATAGATGAGCAACGAGTGGCACACTTTGTCAAATGCTTTACTGAAGTCAGTATATTTAATATCAACAGTTTTGCTTTCTCTAACTGCTTTTGAGATAAAGAATGTTAATTGAAGTAAATTTGTAGAAGTTGATTTGCCCTTGCGAAATCCATGTTGAGTATATGAAATGCTAGAAGAGATAGAATGCACACGAATGCATTTGAATTCTACTGAATCAATGTGTGGAAGACTAACTTCTTCAGATGGTATTGAAGAGTCTACAGCGAGAAGTTCGCCACCGCCGATTCTGTCCTCCCTATCTTGTCTATAGATATGATAATTATTTGGAAGAATTTAAAATGTGAGGTTTCAGCCAAGATTCAGAGAAAGAAATAATATTATAATTACATTCAAGGCCTTTAAGGTATAAGTTCGTTAATTTAGTATTTAAGCCTCTTACATTTTGGTAATAAATACTTAAAGCAGATTTAATAATTAGTTTTTTGATTCAGTGTTATGACGGGAATATTAGCTAAGTTATTTCCTTTTTTGGGCCTATATTCGAATTCAGAAGAGTGTGAAGAACTAGATTAACTGGAGCTACTGGAGTTTGTTCATGTTTTAGTATTATTTAATCAGCCCATCTGCAAACACAACTTCGTAATAATTTTTAAATCTTTGAGCTTTCGAACTGACGTGAACTGATAATTTTTCACTCGCTGTATATTTATTAATAGAAGGATTCAATAAGGGTTAATGAAAGAGCCCATACATGATACCCGCACGCGGCCGCTATCAAGTGTTGGTGCCAGCCGATTGACCGTGTACATATGTTCTTGTCAGGTGATTGTACCAGCTGCTGGTGCGACATCAAAAACGATTTGATATTTTGATGATTGTACCAGCTGGCTGGTGATGTGAATAGTGAAATCGGCTAAATTTTTGTAAGTAAAAAGTATTTTGGCTTAAATTTCTTGCACCATATGAGTCAAAGCCGTGTTTGTAGAAGATTAAAGTTCACAATGTTGCAGTTGTGAATTAAAAAACCAATGTTCAACAAAGTGGTAGACAAAATCATCAAATTTTTGCCTTACTCTTTTCGATCTTTTCCGGACCTCATTTGTAAAGAAATAAATATTGTACTAGCATGCTGGTATGTTATATGCTTCGAGCTTGATGGTATAATCACTGGCGCCAGCAAGCTGGTGTCGTGTATTTCCCTTTTAAACAATAGCGTTTAAGAAAACAAAAAAAAAATCTTTCGAGAAAACTGATTTACTCGAGCACGCCTCGAATTCGAAACGAGCCCAAAAAATATATTCGAACAATTTATTTTCTCGAATTCGTCTCGAATTCGATATAATCCACCCTCATTTTTGTGTATATTTGGTATTACTACCATCTCTTTTTATAGTATAGAGTTGAGGGGGTTATCCAAGGAAAATGTGTTGATAAGAGTTATTGAATTGAGATGAGAATTGAACATGTTTTTTCAACAAGGAGAATCCAAATAAGTGAATTGGTTTAATAACACAGTTCGACAAAATTTTACCAGCTGAGTGAAACACATAATTTCTTGTAGATTTTTTGCTGCTGAATCTAAATTTGGCCGCAGAATTGCTCAGGTTTTTGTGATATCTCAACCTCATTTCTACTTAAGGTGTCATTTGGTACTACACTTTCCCTTTGAAATTCATTTGCGCTTGTTGCGACTCGATTTTGATTTTTCGAGATTTACCAATTTCTATGTGCAGTAAAATACATTAGTTATTACCTTGTTTATACCAACGCAAGAAACGCACTAACAAAAAATGATTTAACTAAACACATATTTCTTGATAGCATTTATAGCTGTGTCGTTATAGCGCACTCGTTGAAACAGTATTCAAAAGTAATCAACATTTTTTATTTTTATTCGATATTTCTTTAATAATTCAAATTTATAAAATATATGTATAAAGAAAACCAGCCGTTTTTCTCTTCGCGTCAAATACGTGATGTGTTTATGTCTGTTTTATAACCGATGTGAGAAATAAAAAGCGATTTGAAAACAAATTCGAGTCAACACACTTTTGAATTTCTGTGCGAATTTAAAGTTGGATTATGCTTCCGTTTTGAATCACAGCGAGCTGGGTCAAAGCGCTTTATGTTTCGGTATAAACAAGGTATATGATGACTTATACTGAAGAAGTAGGTTAGGTTATTCTGGCTAGCTTACCGCCCTCATAGACCAATAGGTCCCTAGTTATGCCAGATGAAGATAGAGGTTGCGTTAAATATATTCGAAGTATACATCATTTAGGATGTCAGCGCTTTTTGAGAATTTCAGCAGGGCTTGAGTGTTGTCACGTCTTCAAGATTATTACACTCTGGAGCTCCGAGATATTTCAATCGTGTTTTGATACAGCAGGAGAATGGCATAGGATGTATTCTAGGGTCTCCGTTGTTCCCGTCACCATGCATTTCCTGCAAACTTCACTGACACAATATCCATTTTGCTTGCGTGCGCTGCCGACATTCTATGTCCTGTTAGGATACCTATCATGGTTCTGCAGTCTCATCGTGCCGGCGATAATATAAACCGGGCTTGTATCCCGTTTTCCAGTCTGCACATGACTTTAGAGATTTTTCAGGTGTTTAACGCATTCCACCTCGATAAAGTCTACTTTTTCACCCGCTGGTCTATTTCGTTATGAAGATTTCTTAGCGGTTTCGGAACGCTATTCTCTTCCTCTCTTGGTAATCTCATCTACAATTTCGTTACCTGTAATGCCTTTGTGGCCGGGGACCCACNTCTCTTCCTCTCTTGGTAATCTCATCTACAATTTCGTTACCTGTAATGCCCTTGTGGCCGGGGACCCAATAAATATGTAGTGGCCTGGTTTCTGCTGCCCTAACTATCCCTGCTTCTAAGGGTACTCTGTGACGTAAATTGGTATGAGCTTATAGCTTTAATCGCTGCTTGACTATCTACGTATATGTCAACTTTAGAGTTATTTTCAGTCATTGAGTAGGCTAGCTCAGCGGGTTTTCTCACTGCGAAAACCTCTGCCTGAAATATACTGCAGTGATCCGGCAGATTGATGGGCCGACGAAAATTAAGTTCTGAGCAGTACACTCCCGCTCCTACTCCATTATTCATTTTTGAGCCGTCTGTGAAGAAGTTAAATGTCTTACGGCTAAGCCCCATGCCTCTGTGCGATCCGTTTTCTTCGATAGTAACCCGAAACTCCTTATCCCAGTTATAGTAAGGTACCATGTAGTCTGTGGTGGCTACATACCTTTTGGCTATTGAGCTGTGACCAGTGTTTCCTTGCTTGAACTCCCCTTTCATTCAGTCTCCCCGCGGACTTAGCAGCAAGGCTCTTTGCCACAAGGTCGATAAGTGTTATATTGCGATTTTTTCCAGTGCTGCCGTTGAAGTTGTTCTCAGTGCTCCTGTTGTATACATTAGAGAGAGAGGTTGAACACTCTCCATTGTCTTGAGGTAAGTGCTTTTTTCTTTCCCGGTCCACCAGACTAGAGCGCCATAGAGTAATATGGTCCGCATTATTGCTGTGTATCACCAATGCATTAGGGCAGGGGATAGGCCCCAAGTAATACCTAGCATCTTTTTGCATGCGTAGAGGGCATTACTTGCTTTCTTTACTCTGTCCTGCACATTGTACCTCCACAGCAGTTTGCAGTCCAGTACCCCTGCAGCAAAATTTAGCAACAGCCTGGCAAAGCGCTAGTTCCGCCCTACAAATTTCAGAACTGTCTCTGAAGTACTGCAAAAGGGATGCAGAGCTGGACGGTTGAAACTCATATGTTGCTAGTTGCGTTGTCATTAATGTTACTCATCCTGGTCATGTGAAAGCTGACAAAAGATGCACAAATGTAATATACTATATTTTTTCGATTTTCTTAGCCCCTAAAACTATTAAACTATTATTTTTCGTTTATTTAATACTAGCTTTTACCCGTGGGATATGTCTGCATACCAAATTTCAAGTTCATGTGACTTAAGGTTCCGAAGTTATAGCTGATTAAAAATTTCCAGGCCTATGGGAGGTGCCATGTCCCATTGCAAAATTGCCACCATATTTGCAAATAAAACCGTACCTATAACCTTCCCGGGGTTAAAACAAATTAGTTTGCAAAGTTTCGTGCGATTACGTGTCGTGGTTCAAAAGTTATAGGGTAATAAACAAACATTTATATATATAGATGTAATTCTCTACATAGTTTATGAGGCAACTGCTAAAATATTTCCAAAAAGTCGTTATTGGTAACATAAATGAAATTTTTATACATATCTACGTACGTATAAAATTGAATGCAAAATATAAAATTTAGTTAAGCTACACTTAACAGCAAAGATCTGCTGTAATGCGATCAAGCATACATTGTTGCAACCCTACAAATCACCTTATATGAATTCGCCCAATGTATTATGTTACATCTAAGAATTTACGATATTAAAAAGGAACTCTGTTGTATTTGATAGCAGCTAAGTTCAGGAGATAAAATTAAAATAAATTAAGCGGCATTATTTGCGCGTTACTCAAATCGAGCAGTCGAGTTTAATTTTAATATATTTTTGCCGGAGGTTTGCTGACTACCAGCGTTGGCCGGCAACAGAGCCGGCGGAGCACCAGGGCTCCGCGGGATACACTGCAGCAGAGCTGCAGCGCTGAAATTGTGTTGAAGTCAGCATCATAAGACACAGGCCGGGCGTTGGCCGGCAATAGAACCGGCGGAGCGCTAGGGCTCCTCAGTTCGCAGTGTGAGTGCGTGGAATGCGGCAGTACAGGTACGCCCGCGTAAAAATCATGATGTGGAAAATTCCACATCACATGGCGACCGTGACAGGACCAGTCCGGGGAAATGGTGGCCCGCGGGCATAAAGAAATAATATTTATACACTAATAAAAAAATTTTAAATAAAATAAAATGAATTTAAATTGATTTCTACAAAAAACAGTATCGGTGGTGGTTACAGCTACTAAAGTACAAATTATTGCAAAAAAAAA
>NW_016157497.1:153357-155355 GCF_001687245.7 Rhagoletis zephyria
GATTTTTTACAAATTGAAGAAACGCCTTGCGTAACGATTAGTTCACCGAATATAAATTTTACTGAATATACAAACGACATAAAAATGGCAACACCTGTGGTGCGATTCACTACGCGATTTTGNACTATCTATGAAGAGATTTCCAATGCCTTGAGTGCAGCTTGGCTGTCACAGATCCTGATTTTATGTCCGCGCCACCTTTCGCCAATTATCCAATCTGCCACTTTCACTATTGCAAATACTTCCGATTGAAAGACCTTTGCCATTACACCCAAAGCGGAAAAGCATCTGAAGTTACCGTCCAGATGCCATCCAGCGCCAGTACCGTTTTCAGTCTTTGAGCCATCGGTATAGAAAGTTTTCATTGATTGTCTGGATCTCTCCATTGTTCTCTTGTAGGCAATTTAACGACGTACTTTCTTCCACAGGTGCGATTCACTACGCGATTTTGACAACTCTTGTTATTGTTAAGTCAGCTAAACGACAATTTTAACAATTTAGCTATTCAGTAAACGTTTCCCTAACAACATTCGTTGGCGCCAAATCAGCTGTTGTTGTTAACGATAACAAAGGCCGCTTATTTGACGACGTCTAGATTGGTGTTGTTAATAAAACATAAAAGGTACGTTCTACAATTTTTTCGTATGAAAAAATTGCACAGCACAGTTAGCAAAAACAAATATCAAAAATCAAAGGATTTTTCAGCAACATCAAACTTGCACTTCATTGTACTAAAATTTAATGAACTACAAAATCGCATAAATAATTTTTTTTAAATTTTCCAATAGGGCGTAAAATTAATATAAAAATCTGGAAGTTAAAACGTGATATTTATATTTTTTAATCTTACAGAAACTGAATATGCCTTGAATTTAAAGGAATTGAATAATTAAAATTTTCAATTTAATACGTGTACATCGTTTATTAAAAATATAAATATAATATAAGTATGTGCATATTTAAATGTCTTTTTTAATCATCATGACATTAGCATAATAAAATCAGTCTTGAAAATAAATATGTACAAAATGTGCATACTGATTTTTTTTTAATATTAACAAACTTTTTCATGTTAAATGATTTTTGTGTGTGTATTTTTTATTTTTAATCATTTTTTTTTTTAAATAGTTTCATCTACTATATAACAACAGAAACCACATGTATATAAGTTTTAAAGCTTGCACAAAATTCACAAGAATCAATCAAACTTTAATTTTACCAAGATTTTCACCAAGATTTCGAACTTTTTATTCAGAATCTTTAAATGATTTTCGGCTATGCAGTTTCGTAGCCAATTAAATTTTAGTCTAATAAGATGCAGGTTTCAAGTCGCTAAAAGCTACCGTTGATTTTTTAGAATTTTTTTGTGGAGTGTGTTGCGCATTTTCTTCCATATAAAATGCTTGTGAACTTTGTGCTCGCACGAGCGCCTTGGCATATGCAACGGATTTATGTCCATTAGTGGCAGCACAGTTAGTGAATCGCACCATCGTTACTGCAAACAACAAAAATTGTTAGCTGACAACTCGACAAGTCGCATTGTTAAAAGTTAGTGAATCGCACCACTGAGCAAAAGAAATCTTTTATTAGCTTGTGTGCGTCTATAATCCGAGAAAACTATAGTGGTGACCCCCTATCGCTCGATACATTCATTGACAAAATAAATTTAATTGAAGAATTATCGGATGAAAATTTAACTACAACATTTATAGCATTTTTAAAGTCAAAACTCGAAGGCAAAGCGCGTGAGGTTTTACCCAGTCAAATAATTTCAGTGGATCAAATAAAGGTTGTGCTACGCAGTAGAATCAAACCAGATAATTCCAAAGTTGTCTCTGGCAAAATCGCGTCATTAGATATTACTAATAACAACTATGCCGATTTTGCGAAGCGAGTAGAGGAACTATCTGATGCATTAGAGCGATCTTTAATTATTGAGGGTATGACTCAAGCAAAAGCCCATGAGTTAGCGGTAGAGCAGACAGTAAATGTTTGCAG
>NW_016157497.1:156128-168046 GCF_001687245.7 Rhagoletis zephyria
CCAGATAAAAGCGCTAAAACGATTGCATCTGCCATTTTCGAAAGTTTTGTCTTAACTTACGGTGTAATGAATTCCATTAAAGTCGACTTAGGCACCGAATTTAAAAATGAAATTTTCACTGAATTAACCAAACTTTTAAAGGTTAAACATGATTTTTCAACCGCACACCATCATGAAACTGTGGGTACTATCGAACGTAACCACAGAGTTTTTAATGAATATTTACGNATATTTACGAGCATATTTAAATGAAACATTTTCCGATTGGGATGTTTATTTAAAATATTTTACATTTTTACACAACACAACAACTAATACAGTTTTCGATAATAAATTTTCCCCATTTGAATTAATATTTGGGAAAAAGGCCGCAGTGCCACAAGACTTAAAAAAAGAACAAATTGACCCGATTTACAATGTAGAAAGAAGTTAAATATCGAATGCAAAAGTCGCACAAAATCGTTAAAGAATTAATTAATAAACACAAAATTCGAAACAAACTAATATATGATAAAACGGCGCGTCCGTTATCAATTAGCGTTAATGACAGGGTTCTTGTTCAAAAAGAACCACGCAATAAGCATGAAAACATATACCAAGGGCCATACGTTATAACAAAAATTGACGGTGTAAACGTCACAATTTTTGATGAAGCAAAAAACAAAGAAAAAACAGTACACAAAAAAAAATGCATAAAATAAAATAATACAAAATTTTCTT
Organism: Rhagoletis zephyria; assembly: GCF_001687245.7. Taxonomy (NCBI): domain Eukaryota; kingdom Metazoa; phylum Arthropoda; class Insecta; order Diptera; family Tephritidae; genus Rhagoletis; species Rhagoletis zephyria. Next base: position 156,849 of record NW_016157497.1, read on the forward strand.
GTATATGTATATACGTATGTATTATTACTTTCACTTTATTACCTTATAAACAAAAAACAAAAATGTACAAAACAAAAAAATAATAATTTGAAACGTACAAATTTTCAATATGAAATCTAGCTCAAAAGAAAAAACAAACAAACAAAACAAACTATTTAAGTGTTTACAATATATTTTTCTACAAAATTATAATATGAGATTTTTTTTCCAAAATACCAAATGAATTTATTAAACCGAAAGCATTTTTCATACATTGTTAAAATTATAACTCAGAAAATCTAAATACAAATATTAAAACAAAAATTTAAATTCCATTTTTTTATAAGCAATTAATATGTATTTATGTAAAATTCAATCAAATAGCCTCATAAGTTATTTACGAAAATTATGATTTAATTTTATTTTACAAATACGATACTATGCCAATTAAATAACTTTTAACAAATAAAATAAGTAATAATAATTAAGTAAATACAATAGCTTTTATTTAAATATCTAATATTTACCAAAATTTAAGTTGATTTGAACGAACGAATGAAAGTGGGAGGAATATCCCTTAAGAATTTCTTAAATTCGTTCCTTCAAAACAATTTAATTCTGATTATAAATTTTGGGCAAGAAGAATATGGCAAAATTGATCACTTTGCCAAATTCTTCTTTTTCCAAAGGAGGGTGATGTAATGCGATCAAGCATACATTGTTGCAACCCTACAAATCACCTTATATGAATTCGCCCAATGTATTATGTTACATCTAAGAATTTACGATATTAAAAAGGAACTCTATTGTATTTGATAGCAGCTAAGTTCAGGAGATAAAATTAAAATAAATTGAGCGGCATTATTTGCGCGTTACTCAAATCGAGCAGTCGAGTTTAATTTTAATATATTTTTGCCGGAGGTTTGCTGACTACCAGCGTTGGCCGGCAACAGAGCCGGCGGAGCACCAGGGCTCCTCAGCTCGCAGTGTGAGTGCGTGGAATGCGGCAGTACAGGTACGCCCGCGTAAAAATCATGATGTGGAAAATTCCACATCACACTGCTTACACAATTTCTTTTTTGAATATTCACAATATATTTAGAGTTAAAATTTGTTTTTTATAATTTAAAAAAAATGATCATGCTTAAAGCAAAATCATGTAAACAGTGTGTTAAAACTTTATACAAAACAAGAAAAAATTTAACGATTTTTCATCAAAATTTTTGACCTTTTTATCAGATTTAAAAAAAATAAACAAAAGTGGTAAACAATCTCACTTTGAAATGGGGGTGCTAATAGGGTTACCAGATTTTTTTTTCTCAAAATTCAGTACTTTCCGCTTTTCCAGCGCTCAGTACAATTCAGTACACTTTTGTTAGACGGAAAAATTATACATTTCGCTGCTAGTTGTACTAAACACATTAAAACAAAAATAAAAATCACATTTATTTTTACATATCTAGGTACAAATGTATGTGTATGTGTTTTTTTTAATATTTGCAATGTTTTTCGTAATAGTTTGTTTCGTTAATTTTTAATAGAAATATAGTTCATTCTGCGTCAAATGGCATATAAATTAATAATTCAAAGTTTTTACAAAATCTAGAAAAATTCGAAAAATTTTCACCAAAATTTTCAACTTTGAAACAACATTTTTTCTTAGAATTTTTTTGAGTATGCAGTTTTGTAGTTCACTCAATAAAGTGCCAGTTTCAAGTGGCTATAAGCTACCGTTGATTTTTGAGAATTTTATTACTGATGTTCTGCGGCATTTTTCCCATACAAAAAAAACTATCAAGCATTCGTTATATGTATAGAGAAAATGGGCAACGTCATCAGCAAAAAAAAAATCTCAAAAATCAACGATATTTATAGCCACTTAAAACTTGCACTTTATCATACTGAATTGAGTGAACTACAATACTGCGTACTCAAAAAAAAGTTTGGAGAAAATTTTTCGAATTCAATGTAGAATGAACTATGACCCTTATTTTGAGTTGCATTCAATTTTCGATTTTAGCTGGTTATCGAAGATAGAAGATCGAATGTGAAATTCCTATTATGAACTATGCAACCGTGTCGAAATTTTCGTTCAGTATCGAATATTCTGTCGAACAGAATTTTTCTTTCGATGGTGTAGCGAAATATTATAAAATTGTGAAAAATGTATTATTTTGCATTTGTTTTCTTACTTTTTGGCGGCTAGACACAAATTTTAAACAATTTTTATTAATTTCATGCAGTTCTAACGTCGTGAATACTAAACACAAGCTCGAAAGGCTGGTTTTACTTGTGAGAGAACAGCTCAATACTCAGTTGACACGATCTCTGAGAACAAAATCGTAGAGCTGTTGATAGTTTCAAAATATTTTAAATAGACAGTCGGAAGTATTTAATAAATCTGTAGACAAATTTCTTAAATATATTTTATGTCGAAATATATTCGAAAGACTACACTTAAACTCTCTTAAACATTTTCTTTTCCTGGCCAGTTTACTAAGATCTCATACTTTGACGAATCGTTGAACCAGAACTCCGTTGTACTAATTTTTACCAGGTTTTTATAAACTCGCTTTCTTTTTTATTTCATTTCAATTTGCACAAATTTACGTACATATGTATAAGCACACTATTAAGTTTGCTCGATTTGTAAACAAAGCTTCTCAGCGGTGAAAAATACTATTGTGAACAACTTAATCGAGCGAAATTCACAATCGCACTATTCTTCATCGAATGAACGTCATAATACCAAAGGAAAATTCGTTCGATCAGCACTTTCGACCACAGTTGAAGATCGAATGCAACTCATAATAGGGGCCTATATTTCTATTAAAAATTAACGAAGAAATCTATTACGAAAAACATTGCAAATATTAAAAAAAAAACACTGTACCTAATGAGACTTATTCTGGTGGGTGTATGTATATAGTACACGCCAAACGATTAGAAACAATACTCAGACGTTTATTTGTTCAATTCTGTCCTACTTTTTATCATTTTTTGTATGTAAAATGTAGTTCATTCAGTATCATAAACCATCTAAATCAAAGCTTCAAATTTTGTGCAAAACTTGCGAATGTTCAACAAATTTCAAAAAATTATCATCAAAATTTCAAACTTTTTAATCAGAATTTAAAAAGGGTATGTATGTTTATAGTCCATTCAATTTCTGTATAAAAAAGTGCATGTTTCATGTTGCTCAAATTTCGCGTTGATTTTTAATAATTTCTTTTGCTGACGGTGTTGCGCACTTTGAGGGTTCACTCTTCGGTAAAACGTGTCTTTTTAATTTAACCTTACTTGACAAGTTTACCCCAATCGCCCCCTCCCTCCCTAAACAAAATTCTGTATCCGCCACTGATGTGAACGAAGTGGAATAGAGATTGAAAAATCAGTACAAATCAGCACACATTTCCGAAAAATAAGGACATTTGCGTACTGAATTTCGAATTGAAAATTTTCAGTACAGCGAGTGAAAATTCAGTACTGTCCTTCCCAAATCGGTACGTCTGGCAACCGTANTACAAATCAGCACACATTTCCGAAAAATAAGGACATTTGCGTACTGAATTGGGAATTGAAAATTTTCAGTACAGCGAGTGAAAATTCAGTACTGTCCTTCCCAAATCGGTACGTCTGGCAACCGTAGGTGCTATTGATATGAACGATACTGAACATACGTAAATATATATCTGAGCACCCGAAATGAGTAGTTATGCAGCGATCTTTTTTTATTGACCAAGGTTTTTATTTAATTACTATGTGTCATACTCCATAAACCATTTAAATTCAAATTCCTAACTGTGCTGCAAATTTGATAGAACTCTTAAAACTGTCTTCAAATTTTAAACTTTTTAATCACAGATTTTTTTATAAATATTTCGAGTATTCTGTTTTGTATCCCATCAAATTTTAGTGTAGTAAAGTGTAATCTTGCATCTTAAACGAAAATATTTAATTAGGAGAATACCTTCAAGAGCGTGCGTAAAAATACTTATAAAAAATCAGCGCGATTAATTATACTAAAATTTAAAGGGCTATAGAACTGCATACTTACTTATAAACTCTGATTTAAAATATTGAAGTTGTTATAACAGTTTCTAGAATTCTACTAAATTTCCAACGCAGTTAGAAACGTGAATTTAATTGTTTATGTTATAATACTTATGGGCCATCCTTAAATAAAAAATTTACGAAAAATATTTAGCATGAAAACCATTGTGAATATTTAAAATTCTATATGTTCTTATTACATGCCGGGAAGTCTATGTATTACATTTCAATACATTTAATACAATTTAACGCTGAGTTATCACAAATAAGCGTTCAATGTATCACCGTTTTTCTCATTTTTTGACACGATTTAGTTTAGATTTTTAATTATAAGTATCCCAGAAATACCCACTATACGTAACAAATATAAATTATTTTTAAGAATAACGGTTTTGGAAAATGAAGGAATAATTGTCACTTTATGTTCCTAATTTTAAAGTATAGTTTGCCTTAAAAAGTAAATTAGTGCAAATCAAATAGCTCTCTAAACATAAAATGAAGTACTTTTTATTTACAGAATTGTATGCGTGCTTATTTAAAGACAAGTAATTTTTAGCAAAAAAAAACGACTTCAACTCTCATATAAAAAAATATATATATATATATATCTCATGATCCGCTGATCGGATCTGAACCAGATTAGTATGGGACCACCTCTGAGACACTACCTTTCCGATGCAAAAAGAATTATCGAAATCGGTTGACGTGGTCCAAAGTTATGCGGTAACATACATAAAAAAAAAAAAAAAATTCCGACGAACTGATAACCTCCTCCTTTTTTGGAAGTCGGTTAAAAAGGATATACTTCTTAGAACCAGCTCAAAACTAACCAAATTTTTTTTAGTCCGGAGGTGACCCTTTTTGAACTATCTAGGAACTGTTGTTATATGAACTGTCTCAGAACCATTTTAGCCAGAGTCAGCTCAGAACAAGTTCAAAAGTTCTGTAGAGGGCGACAGTTGTCACTTCGTACGACATCGCCATGTTAAAATNGCTATAGAACTGCATACTTACTTATAAACTCTGATTTAAAATATTGAAGTTGTTATAACAGTTTCTAGAATTCTACTAAATTTCCAACGCAGTTAGAAACGTGAATTTAATTGTTTATGTTATAATACTTATGGGCCATCCTTAAATAAAAAATTTACGAAAAATATTTAGCATGAAAACCATTGTGAATATTTAAAATTCTATATGTTCTTATTACATGCCGGGAAGTCTATGTATTACATTTCAATACATTTAATACAATTTAACGCTGAGTTATCACAAATAAGCGTTCAATGTATCACCGTTTTTCTCATTTTTTGACACGATTTAGTTTAGATTTTTAATTATAAGTATCCCAGAAATACCCACTATACGTAACAAATATAAATTATTTTTAAGAATAACGGTTTTGGAAAATGAAGGAATAATTGTCACTTTATGTTCCTAATTTTAAAGTATAGTTTGCCTTAAAAAGTAAATTAGTGCAAATCAAATAGCTCTCTAAACATAAAATGAAGTACTTTTTATTTACAGAATTGTATGCGTGCTTATTTAAAGACAAGTAATTTTTAGCAAAAAAAAACGACTTCAACTCTCATATAAAAAAATATATATATATATATATATCATGATCCGCTGATCGGATCTGAACCAGATTAGTATGGGACCACCTCTGAGACACTACCTTTCCGATGCAAAAAGAATTATCGAAATCGGTTGACGTGGTCCAAAGTTATGCGGTAACATACATAAAAAAAAAAAAAAAAAAAAAAAAATATTCCGACGAACTGATAACCTCCTCCTTTTTTGGAAGTCGGTTAAAAAGGATATACTTCTTAGAACCAGCTCAAAACTAACCAAATTTTTTTTAGTCCGGAGGTGACCCTTTTTGAACTATCTAGGAACTGTTGTTATATGAACTGTCTCAGAACCATTTTAGCCAGAGTCAGCTCAGAACAAGTTCAAAAGTTCTGTAGAGGGCGACAGTTGTCACTTCGTACGACATCGCCATGTTAAAATAGACAGTTGAAAGCATTGAGTTGGGATAGATGAAGAACCAGTACCGTCCCTCAGCGCAAGTTCTGCGCCGTTTGATTTGCTGCAGGGGTATTACTCCAATGTACTCTTTTGGTTTGAGTTGAAAGCCGTTCAGTTTAGGGAGCTTCCACGCAGGAATCTTGTACTTTCATGTAAAAAGTAACACGTCTGCTTTATCTGCATTAATCTCTAAGCCTGCGCGAGTAGTCCACTAGTGTATAGTATTGAGAGCTCCATTCATTATATCACTTATGGTACCTAGGTATTTTCCGGCCACCATTACTGCAATATCATCAGCATATTCAACTATTGATTGTCCTACCTTCAAATTTATTTAGTAGGTCGTTTACCACATGCAGCCATAGGTGCGGTGAGAGCACCCCTCCCTGTGGTGTGCCCTTTACCGCCTGCTTAGTTTGCCTGGCTTCACCCCATTCTGCTCTAATTCGTCTACAGCCTAAAAGTTTTTTATTCATAGAAGAATATCAGGTTCCACGTTGTTTACTTGTAGGCTATCTAGAATAGTTTCTCTTTATACGTTGTTAAAAGATCCGCCGATGTCTAAGAACACATCTAACGCGTAATTCACCGNTTTTTTTTTTTTTTATGTATGTTACCGCATAACTTTGGACCACGTCAACCGATTTCGATAATTCTTTTTGCATAGGAAAGGTAGTGTCTCAGAGGTGGTCCCATACTAATCTGGTTAAGATTCGATCAGCGGATCATGAGATATATATATATATATTTTTTTTTATATGAGAGTTGAAGTCGGTTTTTTTTGCTAAAAATTACTTGTTTCTATATTCGTTACTAGAGCATGGAATGTAATCTCTGTCGATCTTTCTTTGTGTATTGCGTGTTGCGCTTTGGATAGGCTGCCTTGCATTATGCTGCCTCTTAAGTGTCTGTCTAGGATTTTCTCGAGCGTTTTTAGAACGAACGAAATTAAACTGATGGGTCTGTATTCTTTCAAGTATAGAGGCTTGAGTTTACCTGCCTTAATATGAACACAACTCTCGAATCTCTCCAGTACACAGTTACATAGTCCAGCCTCGGGCATCCCATATATATCGCCTCTAGCCATGGGATCACCACGTGAGTGACCTTCTGTATCATGGCCGGAAAAATTCCATCAGCTTACGGTTGCCAGACGTACTGATTTTATCAGTACAGTACTTATTTTTCAACTCTTTTACTGATTTTATTCATTTCTTCAATCAGTACGCTAATGTCCTGATTTTTCAAAATTTGTACTGATTTGTACTGAATTTTCAATTCAAACAAAATACTTTAGGATTTTCTTAAGGTTTGTACATAACGTTGGAACTTCCTTAAACTGTACTGTAAAAAGTAAGAAGAAAATAATAATAATGTTTGATATGCCCATGGAATTAACACAACATAAAGATCAATTCTTTTACGGGCATATCGCCGGGTCGTTACGTACCAGTTGCGATAATATAATGGAGCTTAAAGTATTCAAAAAGAAGGCTAACGTTTTTTTGTGGTGTGGTGCTAGTTATCTCGAAAATAACTTTCAGTTTAATAACAACAAATTTGCCTATAATTTACAATTCTTTTTTCACAATTCACTGACATTGTAAAAGAGTTTTGCATACGAGACATAGAGTTAGATACTCTTTTCAGCAGATTCGTAGTTTTTCAAAGTTTTTGCGTAGTTGAAAAAATTAATTTAAGCCGTGAGGAAATGTAGATGAAGACCTAAAATAGTGGTAGATATTTTTGAAAAAATATGTAATCTGTTTTTTTTTTTTCAATACCACACTCAAACGAAGCAACTGAGAGGACCTTAGGTATATAGGGTTGTTGCGAATATTCGCATTCGCATTCGCAATAATCAATGCGGAGCTTTTGCGAATGCGAATATTGTGCAAGTGAACTGATAAAACGTGAAACGTATATCTGGCAAACAAAATAACAAATTGTAGCCAACATTTTTTGGCTGTGCTACGTTAAAACGGTCCCCCTACGTCCCCTATCTTTTGTAATTTAAAGCCGAAGAGTAAGATCCTTCAATAGGTAATAGGGAAATATTCAACGTCTGGCTATCAAGAGAATATACTATTTGCGCGTTAAAAGACAATTAGGTAAGAATTATGTAACTATCGAATAATATTTGTCAAAGGTCTGTTGAAAAAATTGGATGCATCACTAGTTTTTATTTGTACTTTTTCTTAGATAAATGTAATTATTTTTTTTCTCATAAACATAAAACTTAATATGATTAATAGTCTAGCCAATGATTACCGCACACGTCAACTTAGCCAGAAACGAAAATATTTTGTTTTTGTATATTCCTTTCCAGCTGATGGTCACTTGGCCACCTAAATTATTCCTGAACAAAAATATTTTGCTTTGGGCAATATGTATACTAGGTTACGTTACGTAAATTAAGTCTGGACTAATTGGACCTTAAGTTCCGCGTTTCCTTTTATTAGTCTTTCAGGTCGAAAACAACAACTCTCATCGTCGCTGAAATACAAAAAGCCGTAACTAACTAAAAATCAAAATTTCACTTTTTGATTGATTATGATGCATTAATTGCGACTTCCTGCAGCTAGGAAAAATCGAGCTCAGCTAATAAAAAAACCAATTACAAGCTATTCATTACAGGTGAACCTTTCCAAGAAGTCACCCGGGAACTAAGAAGATCTGAGACCTTCATCGTCCGTGATTCCAATAAATCAAATTGTTATAAAAAACGGGGGTGCCTTTTTAACAAAATAACAAGATTTTAAACTAATTCGGCTGGCAGCCACGACTTTCAAAACACAATTCATAGAAAATAACAATCTATTTGCCATAGGCACCTCTTTAGAACCTCGCTATAAGCACACATTTTCCATACGAGTCACAGAAGGCAGGATTAAAAATGAATTACAAAAACTAAAATCGAAAAACGCTGATGACGTAACAGGTTCTCCAAATTTGAAAACAGCGGTGTTTTAAACAACGTTCTTGCCATGATGCTAGACTGTGAAGATGAAGTCAGGAGGATACATTTTGCAGATGAAGTCCGGATGCAATTCTCAAAAAGGAATTATTGGACCGCAATAAAAAAAAGGAAATATAACTGAAAGTCCTCTCAACTGGTGCTGTGTCAATCGAAAAGTATTTACAATCTTTTCAAGTTTCAAGTTTGAAACAGGCTGTAACCCGAAAAGGCAGCAAAATTACTCTTTATTAAATACAATGCTCCAATTTTTAAATTCAAGTTTCTAAATNGAAAAGGCAGCAAAATTACTCTTTATTAAATACAATGCTCCAATTTTTAAGTTCAAGTTTCTAAANAGTCAGGAGGATACATTTTGCAGATGAAGTCCGGATGCAATTCTCAAAAAGGAATTATTGGACCGCAATAAAAAAAAGGAAATATAACTGAAAGTCCTCTCAACTGGTGCTGTGTCAATCGAAAAGTATTTACAATCTTTTCAAGTTTCAAGTTTGAAACAGGCTGTAACCCGAAAAGGCAGCAAAATTACTCTTTATTAAATACAATGCTCCAATTTTTAAATTCAAGTTTCTAAATTTAAAAAAAAAAACATTATTAAAAATGACTAACTTTTCCATTTTTTATTTACCTAACTCACCTAATGTACTAACCTAAATTATTTCATAAAAATACTTGGCATCCGCATTCGCATCCGCATCCGCGGATATTAGCTTTTAAACATCCGCATCCGTATTCGCATCCGCGGATGTCTAAAATACCACATTCGCAACATCCCTGGTATATAGTTTTCTTCCTGGAGAAAAGAGAGAAATTGGCTTCTAATTAAAATTTTTTAAACTGAACTTTAAATTAAAAGTAATTTTAAAATGAAATGTATAGAATTCTTTGGCTATTAAAACAATGAAGATGGAAATGATCTCATTATTGCTATTCAAAAAGTCATAAATATAAAATAATTGATTGGCTTCTGTGTACAGTGATATGTGCACTCATGTTAAAATTAATAACACTTTTATTTTTTATGAACTATATTTTATTTGTATACCAAAATATTGTTGAAAACAAGTCTCTGGCGTTTTAAAGCATTATCCCTTACTTACATTCATAATTTTGCTTTGAATAAAAATCTACTGAAAAGTACTGATTTTTTTAGCATGAAAAAGTCTAACGTACTGATTTCGCGCATAAAAAATCTGGCAAACCTACATCAGTTCCAGGCGACTTGAATGGATCAAAACTGTTTATTGCCCATTCAATCTTGCTTGTTGTAATAATGTTGGGTGAGATGTCATTCACGTTTTCTTTTTCAGATTCCATATCTGTCACATCTAGACATCCAGGAAAGTGTATGACGACTAGGACCTGCAGCGATTCTTCGCAGCTTTCAGTCCATTTATCATCATTTCTGCGAATTAACATTGGCGGGGACGGTTGCTTGGATAGTAGCTTCCTTAACCTAGCCACTTCCTTTGTATTCTCCATGCTTCCGCAGAAGTCCTTCCACGATTGCTTCTTGGACCTACGGATTTCTTTCTTATAGCTTTTTAAGAGGTCCTTGTACTCCTCCAAGCAGAACTCATTGTCGGTTGCCTTACACAGCTGGGATAGCTCACGTACTTTGCGCCTGTGTAGTCCAAGTTCCCTGTTCCACCACGGGGGCTTGGATTTGCGTTTAGTACGCACTGGAGGGCATGCAATTTTGTAAGCTTTGCTGAGAGCCGTAGTGATTAACACCACATTCTTTTCGATCTCAACGTGCTCGAATCTTTTCCCCTCTACAATCTTCCTATAGAGATCCCAGTTTGTATTTCTTGGGTTCCTCAGGGTCGTTATTTTGAGATTAGGGGAGGAAGCAATAAAACTCTATGTATTTATTTATTAATTTTATTTATTTATTTATTTAATGATGGTGTATCTAACACCTTCCAATCAGCGTTGCCATTTTAGCCGGTTTTGATAGCAACTAGCCGGAGAAAATTCGATCTAGCCGGCAGCCGATTTGTTAGCCGGTTTGTAAAAAAAAGTTAGCCGTTTTTAGCCGATTTTACTATTTGCCTAATTTTCAGGTGCAAAAAGTAAACAAGTTGTTCGAAAGCAATAATGCAGACCCAATGAAGATTTTTAATGAACTCAATGTTTTACTTTCGCATCTATGCTC
>NW_016157497.1:173555-188384 GCF_001687245.7 Rhagoletis zephyria
CTATTTTATATATAAGATACGGTTTAAAACGTGAAGAAAAATGCTGCCATAATTTTACTGTAGATGACGATCTCTTAAAATTAATGAATTCAGGTGATATATACAATAGTGATTCATTTGATGATGAGGAATATACACTCGATATAAATTAATGGTGTTAACTAGTCTTTCGTTTCTTGCGATTTATTTAAATAAAGCATGTGAATTTTCACTAAAACATTTTAGCCGTTTTTAGCCGCTTTTTTTTGCCAATCTAGCCGGTCGGCCCAAAAAGTTCTGGCAACACTGCTTCCAATTATCTACCGGTATCGTTTTATATGTAAAAAGCGTTATATCTAGAACGTTCTTCGAGGTGGGTTCAACATATGTTGGCTTAATACTTCGGTTTGCTACCTCCAGACTACTTTGAATAATAAAATTGAGTAGAGACTCACCTCTTTCATTAATGCCCGCACTCCCCCAAATAGTGTGATGCGAGTTTGCGTCGGATCCTACCACCAGCGCTTGCCTCCATTTGTCGGCTGATTCCACCAACCTCCGGAGCTTGGGCGAGGGTGCATCTTCTTCATGACACATCTAGCATGATGCACGAAGTAGTGGTTCCTTCTTTTCATTCTAAAGTGTCACTCCGGTTAAATCGTCTGAGTTAAGATTAGTGTTAATATAAGATTTTATACTTTTTTTTGTGTATGTTACAAAACAAAAATTTTCCGTCATGCCAAAATATAAAAAAGGAGAAAGCGAAAGAAATGGAAGCCTGTCCGGGTAAATTGGAGCCATCCCACCCCTTCTAAGAGCCGACCGCACCTATCCTTGAGTTCCGCCGGGGCTCCTAATTCATCATGCGAAACTCCCTTTTCCTGTTCTAATCCGTCAGTCACATGTCAATCACCTGTTAAATCGTCATGTCACCTGTAATATACCCACGTCCTCTCCTTGCTGCGCCTAAGTAGCACCCACACCAACCTGAAAATTCTTAGTATTCCATGTTAAATAATAATACTGTGTTCTAATGAATTTCATTATTATACAAATTAATTTATTAAATTAAATCAAAAGAAAACCTAACACATAAAATTCCTCTTATACTTGAGGGACTCACAACGGTGCCGTAAGTGTCGTATTGTTGTATGTCATAAACTTTAAAAGCTTAAATAATTGTTTAGAGAACTTGAAACGACAGCCAACAATTTTTTAAAACTGCAAAAAATCATAATATGACTTTGATGGTACTTTGCAAACCCCATTAATATATTTCTGAGGCGTTTAAAGTTTACAAAACTTACGACCCGGTGTGAATACCCCAACCATTTCTTTATTTCTACTACTAACTGAATCCAAATTGTATGATTATTATTATATATATATATGGGTCATTCCATACAATATTTACACCTCAATATTTTTTTTGGGGTGAAATATATTTTTTTATTCTCATTTTCGTTGTTGGTGTTTCCGACAGGGTAGGAGTGTGATGTAATGTGGAACGATTTTCCGTCATCCCTTGTCAAATTTGGTTTGGAGACAAACCGGTTTCGGCGTTCCACATTATATTTTTTTACATTTTTTATCGAAAAAAAGTAGACACCTAATTTTGAATTCAAGGAGAAGTATATTTTTTTAATTGTTTGCAGTTAATAAACTATTTGTCGGAGAAAATCAGTTAAGGTATCAAAATGCGCGTAATTGCCTCGGCTTTCCATGAGAGTGTGAGATAGATTAAAATAAACAAAAAATTGCATTAAAAAGTCGCATTCTTTTATTTTTTTACTAACTTCATGTTTGATTTTTATTTTTTTCAATCTGAATAGTTTTCAAACTTTATGGAGTAAGCTGTAAAAATTTGAGAATGGAAACACCAAAACTGTAGAAGTCTCGAGTTTTTTCATACCTGCATACATAAAGTTTATACTAAAGTTTATGTACGCAGGTATGAAAAAACTTGCCTACTTATCTAATCCGGTTAATATTCGTTTGTGCAATACCTCGCATATCCGGATTTACGAAGGTCGGGTTAATATTCGTATATTCGGATATCCAAAAAAAAAATCAACAAACTGATTAATATTCTCCTTTTCGTTGTTGGTGTTTCCGACAGGGTAGGAGTGTGATGTAACTGGAACTATTTTCCGCCATCCCTTGTCAAATTTGGTTTTGAGACTGATTTGTCTCCACAATACATCAGACTGATTAATAATAATTCAATTATGCACACGCCAGAGTGAATTAGCCTTGACGGACTAGAAGTTGACCCTTGGTTTGTATCGTTTTGTCACAATATAAATAAATGGCACTATTCTTGTCATCACTTTTTTAGAAATACTACAATTTGGTAAAGCATTCGCCACGACAAAAAGTGTCGCAACTGCTTTCATTATACCGTCCATGATATTTTAAAGCCATGAAAAAACTCTCGCTGTAAATTTTATATTTTTTTTCATTTTTACGAAACGATACTTTAATTTCCCAATACCAGGCGCTAATGCATATGAAGTAAGTTTTCTATACGCATAAATTTTGTTTGTTGAACTTTTTAATTCGTTTGTAATAGCCTTTGAAATTCCAAAGTAGAATTTTGGAAATTTAAAGATTTATACAAATAATTTTGTGGGTAGAAATAGAAAGCTTGTTACTACCCAACGGGAATAGAAGCGCTCCATTTGTGCTACTGGAGCGCTCCATAATCAGCAGCAAACGCTCCCTTCCTAATTTCAGACGTCATTGTATTTTAACATTGTATGTCATTAGAAAGAAGCGCTCCCTTGCTGCTTCAAAAGAAGCCCTTGGCGAGCGCTCAAGTAAAGCTTTTAAAAAGGGATGCATGCAAATTTAAATTTTTGTATTATATTTTTGTTTTAATAAAATAATGGCGTTTTTGTAAACCATTTGATGGTTTGATTAGGTATACTTATAAACATGGATTTTTCTTCTTTACTATGTGATATACATATGAAAACACATACATACATACATGGTTGCACATAAATTAACTTTTTTCAAAAAAAAAAAAAGATTTTATGTTACTAATCAAAATGATATTTATTTCTGAGCATTGATAGAAATTAATTTTTGTTTCTACTTTGCTTTTGTACTGCTCCCTACTTGCTCCTTTGGGGAGCAACTCACTTTCAGTTTCGTTGGGTACACATTTATGAGCGCCTGGTATTGGGAAATGAAAATATCGTTTTAACAACGAAAAATCCGGATATTCGGATAGCCAAATATTATCTTAGCTTCGAGAGTAACCGGCTTTTTCATTTAGGTTTCGAATATTCGGTTTATCCGGATAGTTGAAAAATCCGGATGAAGTTCCAAGCCTTAGTATACATATATATTAGAGTGGTTCATAAAACACTATTTTTGGAAATTCATAAACGCTAAATCAGAATATTGTTATTTGTGATAAAAAAGTGACAGGTATTTTTTTATTTTGAAAAAAAGTTTTTTAGAGGTCGCGCTGGTCGCTTTTTTATAAAAACGATTATGTTCTAAATTTTTTTATTTTCTGGACATGTTAAAATGCAGCTTAAAATGTGGTTTTACATATAATTATTCTGGTATTATTGGGGAACATTCCCTTAATTACACACCTGTCTTGGACAGTTAGAATGGACCTATTTACCGAAAATATGCTCTCGAAAAGGCACTAGTCAAATTAAAACGTTGATACTGAACGATTTACGCATTGTCATGGGTTGGAACTTGTTACCAGTGGGTTTCTGGGGTTGCTAATTAGGACTCTGAAGTCAGCTTTTCTAAATTCAAAATGGCAGATCCAAAATGGCGATCATTGTTTTTTTTAATTGTTGGATTTGTTCGAAACTCGGCACTTGAGAGTTTTTAAGGTCGCCGATTACGAACCTGACGTCAATTTTTTTAAATTTAAATTAAAAAAAAAAATACTAAAATTAAAACGTTGATACTGAACATTTTAAGCATTGCCAAGGGTTTAATTTCATTTCCAGTAAGTTTCTGAGCTTGCTGATTATAAATCTGATGTCAGATTTTCAAAATTCAAAATGGTGGATCCAAAATGGCGGCCAACAAAAAAAAATTGGATTTGTTTGAAACGCTTAACCGCCAATTTTAATTTTGAAAATCTGACATCAGATTCGTAATCAGCAACCCCAGAAACCCACTGGAAACGAGTTTTAACTCTTGACAATGTTTAAAACGTTCAGTATCAACGCTTTAATTTTAGTACTTTTTTTTATTTGATCGCCATATTGGATCCGCATTTTGAATTTAATTAAATTGACTTCAAATTCGTAATCTGCGACCCCAAAAACTCTCGAGTGCCGGTTTTCGAACAAGTCCAACCAATAAAAAAAAGGATCGCCATTTTGGATCCGCCTTTTGAATTTTGAAAAACTGACTTCAGTTTCCAAATTAGCAACCTTAGAAACCCCCTGGTAACAAGTTCCAACCCATGACAACGCGTAAATCGTTCTGCATCAACGTTTTAATTTTACTAGTCTCTTTTCGAGAGCATATTTTCGGACACTATTCCCATTCTAACTGCCCAACACAGGTATGTAATTAAGGGAATGTTCCCCAATAATACCAGAGTATTTATATGTAAAAACCACATTTTTAGCTGCATTTTACATGTCAAGAAAATAAAAAAATTGAGAGCATCAGCGTTTTTATAAAAAACCGACCAGCGCGACCTCTAAGAACACTTTTTTTTTTAAATAAAAAAACACGTTTCTCTGTTTTTATCACAAATAACAATAATGTGAGGTAGCGTTAATGAATTTCCAAAAACAAATTTTCTAAACCACTATAATATGTAACATATATATATGTGTGTGTGTTCAGCAAATGCAAATATGCATGTATGTATGTACATTTGCTAATTCATATAGAAACAAGTGCGTATATATATATATATGTATATCCGCGTTCTACTTTTTTTTCTATCGATGGTGACCCTTCAAATCTTTTCGATCCCAAAAAATCTTCATTTAAAAATGCCTAAAAAGAAACACAAAACTCGATATTGTCTTTACGGCTGTAAATAGGCCTTATTATGTTGGTTGAAAAAATTACCAATTTCAAGTTATAAAGTCCTTTTTATAACAACTTAAAATTAAAATGAATATTACCTGGTATCATCACAAAATTTGTAGCACAATTAACATATGTATATATACACTGGTGAAAATATAAATAGGGGCGCGACATTTAGCAAGTTTTGACCGACTTCAAAAAAGGAGGAGTTTATCAATTCGTGCGAATATTTTTTTATGTATATATGTTACCGCATAACTTTGGACTACTCGAACTGATTTCAATAATTCCCTTTTATCGGAAAGGTGGTACCTCAAGTGTGGTCCCATACTAATTTGGTTTAGATACGGTCATTGGATCATGAAGAAATTTTTGTATGAGAATTGAAGTCGCTTGTGTTTTTTGTTCAAAAATTACTTGTTTTTTATGAAAAAATAGCTCGTTATCTATCAAAAACCATAACACAAAGTTCCATAAAATTTTGTAATTCGATTTTTTATTGATATTTTTACATGGGCGTTGTTTTTTAATCTTACCTCCTTTTTTTCTCGTTATACTTTATCCATGTAAACCCATCAGCAAATGTTTCTTAAATGGCAGTTTACTTGAAATTTTTCATTGTTGTCATTTAAACTAGAGGGGATACAAAAGACCGTTGGTTCTTTTCCTCCACTCTAGCTCTGCACTAGAGTATATGTTTTACTGTGCGAGAGAAGAAGGCAGATAATATTGTAGGCGATTTCGTATTTATTTTTCTTCTTCCTTAATTTGCTGCTTACAATGATGTAGCAAGGATAATATGTGACCTGGTCTACGGAAAGGGGGCTTAGGTGTCAAAAAATCAATTTTCACTTTTTGGTTGATTCGGATGGAAGATGAGATGCTTTTTCACGTGGTGAAAAGCAGAAAATCCTAACTTGCTTAGAAGTACAAAAACGTCACTTCTTCAGTGTTACTTTTTTAAATGTTCCACACTAGCAACTTACACGATGAACTATAATAATATTCCGACCAACAACAACACTTACTGGACCAACAACAACACTTACTGGACGTCCGGCGCGGAGAACAATTAACGAGGTAATGAGAAACTGACGAAACGAGTTGCTTACTTTTAACAGCTTTTTCACAGAAAACTAGTTTTCGCACGTAAGCTCCCTTTTCGTAGACCAGGTCACATATAAATAAGTTAACAATTTTAACTTAAAGAATTAACATATTACATCCTACATAAAAATCTTCATTTTGAAGATATTTTCAGTGAAAAATTTTGCTTTTTAAAAAATCTTCTTTTGAAGATTTTTTATAAAAAACAGCCCAAAAAATCTTCATTTTCAAGATAAAAGCTGGACTTATGGCAACGCTCCTTGTAGGGAATAATGATCTCTCACTACCAGTAAGCGTGCGTAAATATGNGAAGATTTTTAATAAAAAACAGCCCAAAAAATCTTCATTTTCAAGATAAAAGCTGGACTTATGGCAACGCTCCTTGTAGGGAATAATGATCTCTCACTACCAGTATGCGTGCGTAAATATCTCCAACGAGGCTAGCGCCAGCATGAAGACTACCTGGGAAGTATGGGGGAGAAAAACAAACATTCGTATGTACATGTACTGGAATGGAGAGCAGGCAAAAAAAACAGGAACAGGAGGTATAGTGGACCACACTTAGTGGATACTTGTGCCACCTGCTTTACTCCACCTTTCAGTTCGGCCTTTTAACACGTCGCGATAGCAAATCGGAAGGTTTGCACGTATGTATGTAAATCTGTATTAATGTACCGGCGCGGCTAAAAAAAACTTTAAATAATGCAAGAAAATACAAAAAAACTTCACAGAGCAAACCTAATTGTGAAAATTAATACAAAAATTACTATCATCAAGGAAAAATAGTAGCAAATGAAAAATTTACTGTAATTGTTCACAAGAATTGAATTGCAAAAGGAACGCAGTGCAAAATATAAAGGTGATGACCAGGGAACGGATTTTATGGAAATTGCCTTTTTTCCTGCTAAAGAGATAGAGTATATTCGATTAAGAATGTCCACGATTTAGCTTTCCCTGATTCCATATATACACATTTGATGTTGCCTTTTTTAAGATATTCGCCTTTTTTACCTTTAAAAAAGTGATTATAGCATTTACATTTTTTTTTTTTAAGATTAAAAAATATACACATGCCCATGCGGCTTATAGAAGCGCAGGGAGCTCTTGCCTAATTGGTGTTGGAAAAATTCAAAGCCGTTTTCTCAGCTAACGTAGGCTTGGAGACAATAAGGCGTGTGGATAAAATTGTAAAGGGCGAGGACAACGCCCTTATTCCTGATAATATGAATGTTTCAAACGTTCCATATTTAAATTGGGCTCCACTTGTATCAACTTACGTCGAGCGCACATTTAGTACATCAAGGCTTTTCTTCGCGAAAATCGAATGAAAATGCTGCCAGAAAACTTCAAAATGCATCTTGTGGTTTAGTGTTACTACAACTATACAGATTAAAGTTTTATGAGTTCGAAACTCGAAAGGATAAAATAGTCAAATATTCAAAGTGCAAGTTTTTCATATAATGAAACTAGTTCATAGTTTTTCTCTTTTTACTTGAAATACAAACATTTCTAAAATAAATGTATTTTTTGATTGTTCTTCGCATTTTCTGTCTTTTTTAGTGCCTTATTTTGCTTTTTTTTGCAATACCTAGTGCCTTTTCCTGCCTTTCTCGCTATTTTGTTTTGCCTTTTTTGCCTGTTTTGCAATACCTAGTGCCTTTTCCTGCCTTTATCGCTATTTTATTTTGCCTTTTCCAGCCTATTTCGCTATTTTATTTTGCCTTTTTTATAGGTTTTTAGGTCCTAAAAATCCGTTTCCTGGTGATGACATTAAGTTTAAACCAGAAATCAAAGATAAATGCAGTGCAAATAATGTGGTGAAAATTAGACTAAGATTAAAACAACAAATGCGAAAAAATAAAAAGAAGGTGATGAAATAAAAACTATCTAAAATGCAAAAACGCGGTATAACGACAATAAAAAAAAGAAGTGCCGGAAAGGAATTTTGATAATAAAAATATCTAACCAGCGACTGCACTGTGCAACAATTTCAAGGTCATTGTCTAAGTCGGAATGATTCTAAGTAACTCTGGATAAAACCCTAGACTCATATAGTAAAACATCCAAATTTGTTTGCATTAGCAGGTCAATTTAATTTTTTTTTGGTCATTTTAAGTTTAGAAGTTTATGCCTAGCTTAATGTACTTCTGCGATCAAAATAATAGCACCAAAATTCAGAATGATGTTGCTTGTAACTTATATTTATTTATTTATTTTTTAACTGACTTCCAAAAAAGGAGGAGGTTATCAGTTCGTCGGAATATTTTTTTTTTTTTTTTTTTTTTTTATGTATGTTACCGCATAACTTTGGACCACGTCAACCGATTTCGATAATTATAAATAATAAATTTTTGCATCGGAAAGGTAGTGTCTCAGAGGTGGTCCCATACTAATCTGGTTAAGATCCGATCAGCGGATCATGAGATATATTTATTTATATTTTTTTTTATATGAGAGTTGAAGTCGGTTTTTTTTTGCTAAAAATTACTTGTTAATAATTTGCATTCAAATTATAGCTCGACCTACATATAACAAAAACCTCATAAGTAAACGCTTCAGAACTTACACAAAGTTCACGAAAACTAATCATATTTCAAAAAGTTTTCATACAAATTTCAAACTTATTATTCAGAGTTTTTGGTAGAAAAGTTTCGTGTATGCGAAGGAAAGTGGCGGTGGGGTTGCTCAAAGGAGTCCACCCCGGGAAACTCCTGGCACCAGTGGACGCCAACCTGGCATGCAGATTGCAGCCGGGGATAAGGCTGAATCTGGGGCGCAGGCCCCGGGCGGTCCTCCCGCGACACCCACGGCCTTCACGAGGCCTGACCAGAGGCCAGAACCAGCTGCAGCGGGCTATCGGCAGAGGAAGCTGGCTGCTCGAATCCTGCAAAGGTTCACCGCAACGCCTGACCTGTGTAGCAAGGCGAAAGAAGAGCATGTGAAGGAGATCCTCACAGAAATCGACTGGGCAAAGGCAGTCCTGCCCGACTACCGCAAGCCGGAGGAGAAGCAGCCGCAGGCGCCCTCCAGTAAGCGCAATAGATCGGGGGAAAATACGCCCAACCAATACGCAAAGAGGGTCAGAACGCAGGGGCCTTCTTTTGCTGAAGTAGCCAAGGAGCAGATCCTGCTCGGCGTCATCGATGAGAGCAATGAAGACAGCCTCACCCTGAGGCAGCAATGGAAGTGGGTTAAGGCCGCGATGGCCGACATTGCTATCAACATTATGTTGGAGAATCCGGGACCTCCGCCAACCTGCAAGGGAGCGGGGTGGTTCCAAAATAACATCCGCGTTATAGCATGCGAGGATGCTAGATCAGCGGAGATCTAACCCTTATCTCTGAGAATGCGGAATGTCTGATCGGGAAGTGGAAGGTGCTTGAGGAGCACTCCTTTTTCGACCACCGATATATCCAATTCGAGGTATTAGGGGAAACGCCCAAGGCTCCTCTAACTAGAAACTTGCGAAATGCCAACTGGCATAGGTATCGGAAAGAGCTGGATAGGCTTTTGCCACAAGATAGAGAGCCGGCTACTCCAGCAAACCTAGAGGAGCTGGAATATCTTGTCGACCATTTTACGGGGGCCTGCAGTAAGGCAATAGACATTGCATGCCCCAAAAAGCAGCACCGGGGTAGGAAAAAGCCACCCTGGTGGAATGAAGAAATCAGGATTTCACGCAAGAACTGCAGGAAAACCTTCAATCAGGCTACTGCGTCTGGTAGTGAGGGACATTGGGAGACCTACAAGACAACGTTACGGGAGTACAAGAAGCTCCTAAGAAGGTCGAAAAGAACCTCATGGAAAGACTTCTGCAATGGGGTGGAGTCTATCTCAGAGGCAGGCAGGCTCAGAAAGATACTCTCAGGTACTGCCCAGAAAGCCCCAGGATGCTTGCAAAGACCTGACGGCTCCTGGACAGAGACCGAGGAGGAATCACTGGATCTGCTTCTTTGCACACACTTCCCGGGTGCCACGCATAGCATGCCGGTACAGCCACATCTAACTGGAGATCTTTCGGTCACTGGAGATTTCCTCACTAGGGAAAAGGTCATCTGGTCTATTGGGACATTTAAGCCCTATAAATCAGCAGGTGCCGGATGGCATTGCCCCCATACAGCTGCAGCAAACACTTCAGCTAAGCTCAGCGTGGCTACACGCTATAATTAAGGGAGTATTAGCTCTTAACCATATCCCTAGAAAGTGGAGGGAATCAAGAGTGGTGTTCATCCCCAAGGCAGGGAAGGTGTCTCACAATAACCCAAAGGATTTCAGGCCCATCACCTTGTCGTCATTTCAACTGAAGGTTATGGAGAGACTGGTGGAGGTCCGTATCAGAGAGTCGGTTGGTGACAGACTCTCTACCACACAACATGCTTATACGAAAGGTAGATCTACAGAAACGACGCTACATGAATTAGTGTCGTATATAGAGAGATCACTAGACATCAAAGAATATACGCTAGCAGCCTTCCTGGATATAGAGGGCGCCTTTAACAACATCATGCCGGGCGCGATAACGGCAGCACTGGCGGGCCTGGGCATCGACTCGCGCTTAGGTGCGCTCGTAAACCAGATGCTGAGATGCAGGGTGGTCCGGGCGGAGCTGGCGGGGGTATCGTTGACCAGGTTCGTAGAGAGGGGCACCCCGCAAGGGGGAGTCCTATCCCCTCTATTATGGGTCGCAGCGGTAAACTCACTGCTGTGTGGCATGGAGGGGGGTGGCTGTAAGGTTATTGCGTATGCGGATGATCTTGCACTAACAGTAAGTGGGAAATTTCCACAGACTCATGTGACATTATACAGGTAAAACTGAAGGAAGTCGAGAGTTGGACAAAAAATAACGGGTTAGGGGTAAACCCAAGCAAGACAGAACTTGTACTGTTCACAAGAAGGTACAAAATCCCCCCATTGATAACACCAAGGCTGGCACAGACCACACTAAAATTAAGCGAATCCGCTAAATACCTGGGGATAGTCCTAGATAAAAAATTAAGCTGGATTCAAAACACCGAAGAGCGGGTGCGGAAGGCCACGGTTGCCCTATACAGCTGCAGGAGTGCAATCGGCCAAAAATGGGGTTTAACCCCGAAGCTAGTGCACTGGATATACACCGTCGTGGTGAGGCCCATACTTCTGTACGGGGTAGTGGTATGGTGGCCAGTGCTGGAGAAGAAAGTAAACATTATTAAATTACAAAAAGTGGAGAGAACGGCCCTGATCTGCATTAGTGGTGCTCTCCGCACAACACCTACTATGGCAATGAATACGATCCTCAACATCATACCCATAGATATTATGGGACGACAATACGCTGCGTTTGCAGCCCTAAGAGTACAGGGGCTTAAAAGCTGGAAATGCGGCTCGCTGTGGTCACACTAAAGGTTATAGCGTAACGCTACCTAGCAGGGAATCATGGCTCGAAGGAGTTCCGGGGTCTAGAGATGCCATAAGATTCTACACGGACGGCTCCAAACTAGAAAATAGGGTAGGAGGAGGCAGTCTACTCGGAGAAATTGGGAATAAAAAGATCATTCCGACTACCTGACCACTGTAGTGTCTTTCAAGCCGAATTGGCAGCCATACAAGAAGCCGTTGACAGCCTAAAACTAGCTGTTATCGCCACTACGGAAATATATATATACTCAGACAGTCAGGCGGCCCTTATGGCGCTTGACTCTGTCACTATAAATTCGGAAACAGTTGCCAACTGCCGCAAATCACTTAACGTGATGGCAGAGCAGTTCGCTTTGCACCTGGTATGGGTCCCGGGGCACAGTGACATACCAGGAAATGAGAAGGCAGACGAGCTTGCAAGGGCGGGTACTTCCTCTCCACTTTCACCAGCCTGGAAGAGGGTGGGTATGCCACTCGCTTCCTGCAAGCTCTTACTAAGGGAGAACTTCCTTGAAGAAGCGGCCTCCAGATGGGAGCGCACTGAAAACTGTAATACAACGAAGCTTACATGGCCAAAATGGGATGTACGGAGATCGAGAGAAATTCTCACTCTCAACAAAGGCGATATGTCACTGGCCATTGGTCTGCTCACAGGACATATTCTGATAGGAAGAGCACGCAGAACGGCTCGGGGTTAGTCACAACGACTACTGCAGGAGCTGCCACGACGAAGAAGAGCCTGAATCAATAAGGCACTTACTCTGCGATTGCCCAGCACTGGGCAGGAAAAGACAGAAATTCCTAGGTATAGGTCTTCTAGACGATCTAAGCGCGACTGCTAAGTTTGGAATACGGCAGTTGCTATGGTTTGCAGACTCCACAAACTGGTTTAAGGAATAGGGGTTTTCTTTGGATCCATGTGGTATCACAATGGGCCCTGATCGGGCCTAAGTGTGCTGGCGCCCTCTGGGCTAGCAGCCTTCAACCTAACCTAACCTAACCTTCGTGTATGTAGTTTTATAGCCCATGCATTTTAGTATAATAAAGTGCAAGTTTCAAGTCCCTAAATCAACAGTTATTTTAATTAGGCTTGGAACTTGCACTTTATTATACTAAAATGCATAGGCTATAAAAATGCATACACGAAAATTTTCTTAAAAAACATCGGAATAAGAAGTTTGAAATTTTTATTACATTTTTTTGAAATTTGATAAATTTTTAAGAGCTTTCCGTAAGCTTTGAAGCTTTTACTTATATGTGAATTTGGTTCCTGTTACTGGTTCTGCTATAATTTATATAGAAATTATTAAAAATAAATAAGTAAACACAAGTTGCAAGCAACACCATTCTGAATTTTGGTTGTATTATTTTGACCGCCACTGTATATGCCATGTAACTATTACAGAAATGCTATTACAAATGTACTGAATATATAAATGATTTTACAAGTGACTGAATTTTAAATGCAATAAAAGACTGAAGGACTTTAAGTTACTATATAAATGACTATTTAATTTTACGCTTCTTAAACTTAAGTTGAATTGCGAGAAATAAACATACTATTTTTTATTTGCTCCCTTATGTTTCTTGCGATATTTGAAAGATTGCCGCTTTCTGAAAAATTAATGTTAGCTGTTAAAGTTTCTTCTGGCTCTAACGCAAGATTTATAGGATCCTCAACCTTGTACAAAATACAAATATTGCGAAGAGCACAACACACATTTAATATCTGGACGACTTTTTCAGGGGCGTAATGCAACTCCCTTGCAGATAGGAGACATCGAAATCTCCCTTTTAATACCCCAAAAACACGCTGAGTTATAGATCTCCCTTTTGAGAATTGTTGATTGAAGAACAACTCTTCCGAATTTTCTGCAGCACTTCTAAATGGTGTTAAAAGCCATGGTTCAGGGGATATCCGGTGTCTCCTGGAATAATTAAAAAAAGAATAAAGATAATTTTGTAAGTATATGGGCAAATCTAAAAAACAGGTAACCTTGGTGTTTTTTACCTTTATTTTCACTGTTGGAAACTATATCAAGCTGGTTGCTTTTGGATATAATTCATTGACGTATACTTGAAGCCTCAAATTTGGATCAATTTGCCGCATAACTTTGAATTATAGGTGTTTAAATAAAAAATAATAAGGAAAACAAGTGAATTTTTTATGTAATTTTTAAGAGGTGAAAAATTAATTATGCCATAACTTTTGAAGCACACCATATACTGATTTGAAATTGTATGTGCAATTAGTACTTATGTGTACACTTCAAATGTAGTAGGTAAGAAAAGTGTGCATTAAAAAATAACGAAATGGCAAGTAACTCAAAGTCTGTAATTCCACATTTCACAATTTTCAAAATTTTCGGTTTATCGCGTATAGTTTTAGAAGCATTTAAGTTTAAGAACTTTTTAAGTATGTATTGTATACTACAAACAATTACGAATAATTTCATACCTGAGCAAGAGCTCTGCTTTCAGATAAACCAGCTTTTAAAGATAAAATATTCTGCGATCTTGAGCGTAATTTTTATTCCAAAAACACTTTAATTAAAGCCACATTTGGAAAACACGTCGAAACGATCTAAATCTTTCTATAACTGCTAGTCCTTATAAAATTACATATACCTGTAAAATGCTTCAAAAAATTTATCTCTATGAAGTGTGTAAAACCCCTGATTTACTACTCTTAATGATGCTACTTCTTTTAGTCAGAATATTTCGAGAGTGGTATCAAAGCAACTTTTTTTCGACAAATGTTCTGATAGTTGCTCTTACTTAATTGGAGCCTTCTTCAATGGCGTCCTAAGTTTACCCTATTGGCTCCACTTTTCGAGATAGCGGTATTTGAAACTTTCCTTAAATTTTAACTATTTTATAAAAAAAGTCCCTGGGTTTTGAAGATATTTTACTAAAATTTTGCACATAACCGTTTTTTAATATTACCTTAACTATTCCATAAAATCATCGAAATCGGTTCACTAAAACATATAGCTCCCATACAACTGATTGATCTGAGACGTTGTTTTGCGTTATAACTCCTTCAATTAAACAGGTTAAAATTTAGTATAGGTTCAATTTAACATATAGCACGCATACAATTTATTATTCAGATATGAAGTTAGAGTTATTGCGCAAAAGCACATATCTGAGTAATCAGTTGTATTGGAGCTAGATGTTAATGTTAACCTATTTCGATAATTTTAAGGAATAATTAAGGTAATATTAAAAAACTGTTATGTGCAAAATTTTAGTAAAATAACTTCAAAATTGAGGGAGTTATTTATAAAATAGTTAAAATTTAATCAAATG
>NW_016157497.1:188409-220060 GCF_001687245.7 Rhagoletis zephyria
TTCAAGTACCGTTATCTCGAAAACCGGAGCCAATCTGGTAAAACAGGGCATGCCATTGAATTTAGAACATCCCAATTAAGTGAGTTCAACTTTCAAAATCTTTCCTCAAAGTTAACAACTTGAACAGCGTAATTTCAACCCAGCTTATACTTTTGTTTTCTATTTCATGCTTATTCCTCGTCTAACTTTTGAAGCACTTGATGAATATGAATTACACTTATATTAATAGATTTATTAAGAGATTACGAATAAAATGATATATAAAACATAGGTGTGCTCACAAATTTAAAAATTAAAATTTTTTGTTTGAAAGTGTACCTATTTTTTAGATTTGCCCATATATCTAAACATCAATAGACAATTTAGAAAAAACACATTATAAACGTATTATCATCCCATCCAAACAAAAAATCACAATTTTTTATGTGTACTTAAATGCACACATAGCTCATTTACTTCAATAATATACTAACTCAAAAAAGCAAAACTCGATGTAAACGGGTTTAAAGTTTTGAATTTACATATACTCCCATAATACATATTTTGGATTATGACACGATTGAAGAAAATTAGCGATATGTGCACTTATGTACATACATATATAAGAATACGCTTTTTTTAGTCTTACCAAGAATTCGAACTCCTCTGTCTCCATTTTCGTAATTCCTTTTCAACAGTTCACGTTCTCCCGATAGATTCCATACGTGGGAATCATGCGATGCGCCTCCGAACCTGCCGTTAACGGCCCTTATTCTCATTTTGTGATATCTGAAAGAATTTTTTTTGTTAATAACAATGAAATCTATGTTATTTGTTTATCGAAGCTATCACTGAATTTTCGTGAAATCAATGGAAACGCAATCACTAAATTCAATTCACTCCGAATGCATGCATTGAAAGTACATGTCGCTCATTTGCTGCAAGAGTGTCATAATCAAAAAGTAATTTCATAGCTGTATCGATTAACAATAGCTCATTAGAATAAAATGTGTCCGCATTTTTACTATGGGAGTATGTAAACTACAAACTTTAAAACCGTTTTTCTCGAGTTCTTGATTTTTTGGCAGTAAATGAGCGATAGGTGCTACGATTTCCGGTAGATTTTAATTTGGACTACGATTGATACAGTAATATGCCAGTATATGAGAACTCACCACTATTGCACTTATACTGTGCTTTAGTTTTCGATTAAAAAATAGATGCTCATTGCGTGACGGTCTAACCATTTGGATGTGTGTCCCATCAACCACTCCAATTACTCCTGGTATTCCGGACGTCATGTAAAAACTTCTGCTGGCGTCAACTTTTTCCTCATCAGACAATGGAAACACTATGTGCTTTGGACACAGCACTTTCTCTATGGCACTACACACTTCAAGAATGCAACGGGAAACCGATTGTTGGGGCAGCCCTGCGTGGCGGTCTTGACCAATCAAATGTTGGTACTCGCCCTGGGCAAGAAACTTCAATGTTGTAGAAACTTTTACAATTTGAGGAACTGCGGTGGACCTTTGGGGGGATTTTAGCTCAGCTTTTATGTTATCCAAAACATATAAAACGCATTTTGAATAAAACTAAATACACATATACATACACTTTTAGTTATAGAGTAACTTTTAAACTCAATAGTTTTCGCTCACCTTTTATCGCCCAGGCTTAGTATGTTGGAGTTGTCTCTGATATGCCTCCTCTCAATCCTTTCCTCGTGATAAGTATCATTCCCTAACGCCACAGAATCCATTTTCACAAAAGTTATTGAAACTTCGGCGCTCAAATTGTAATTATTTTCTTTGTTTTGCTCTTGTATTCTTTGACATTTGTGGCAGTGATGCCAACTCAAGCAAGAATAGACCCGAAAACGAAATATGCAACACTGTTAGGAATGCGAAAGCAATATAGAGTATCAATTGCTTATCGAATCGCCTTTCGTATCGCATTACAGGGTAACCGCCCAGGTGGGCTGCTGGAAACGCTGTTTGATAGCGACGCTGGCATTCTTGTAAAACGTCGATGCTAGTACGGTGTCGTGTGATCGGGTGAGTTATATTTGCGCGTGTGATCGTGTGTTCTTTTATGTGCCGTGATGCGGTGTTGTTGCCTGATCTGCGATCTGGCTTAGGCTTGTGAAGTGTGTTTTTTGTGCGTGGTGCTGAAGTGTCGACGGGTTTTGAGTGCAGCTGACCTTTGTCACCGGCGTATCGCTGGGTGTGATTTGGCCCTTTGGACTGGAATTGTGGTGCTTGCGGGTTGACGTGTGTGCTTGGCCTTTCGGTTGTAGCTATGACCGTTTGCTCTGAAGTGTGGATGGGTGTATGCCTTCTAATTCTGGCTTTGTCGCCGGTAGTTGACGCGAGCGTCTGCTTCACCGGCGAGAACACTTAACGTTGCCGTTGATGTCATTTAAAATTTGGTTAGAGCGGCCCGGATATACGTTTAACAAAAATTTAATTTTTATTCTTTGGCACTCAACAACTTTATATTTATTTGAAAACTTTGTTGAACTCGTTTCCGCGGTTAAAAATAGTTCGCGCTCGAGCAATTCTTCCTTTCAGCACTGACTTTATCAAGAGAATCTCGATTTAGGCTTCAGCTCAATATTTAAACATTTTTCTCAGCCTTTGTTTTGTTGCGGTGTTTCGCGGTTATCCTTTTGTTTACTACCACATGCATTAGTACGTGCACAGTCTGGCCAATAGCAAGATAGCATATCACGACATCGAACAAGTTGCATCGCAGCCGCTATTTTGACTTTGGACTTTATGTCTTTCTGGTAGCGGGTGGAAGGTTTTCACTTTGTTTACATTTGATATGAATACTGTTAACACTAGAGTAAATTAACCGTGGCTCCTATGGTGTGGTTCGAAAAGGTCAATTTTTTTTTGTTTACTTCGACTTAGATTATACATGCATATACATACACATGTTCATGCATATACTCACATATATGTATGAGTATATATATATGTTTATATATTCATCTTCAATCGGCTGTCGTTACAGGCTCGCATCCGTCGATGTTGCTTGCAATATGGAGCGTGTGCGTAAAAGGTTCATAACGCAGCCGTGAGCACACCCATGTTTAACGATGGCCCAATGTGTGGCCTCGACCCACGCCTATATGCCGAGATTGGTCGTTTAACCTCTCAATACCCCTGTCTCCTTATGCCGATCCTGCCCTTATACCCTAATGTAGCCTAGTGTCCTATCACTGGGTTTACCATCTTACAATTTCTCAAGCAACTTTGCCGTACTTGCTGATACCCTACACCAAATCCCAACAGTCCCAATAATATTTACTGGTCGTCAACAAATGCTAGGTAAGTATATACCTATTTACAGGAAAAATGCATGTTTACACTGGACTCCACTAAAATTTAGGAACTTTCACCTACACACATGACGAAACGGGACACACCTATGCAACAAAATGGTATTTTGCGTAGTATACGCCGATCTTTCTCCCAGCAGTATAACCTATTTCAAACATGGAGTTGCCGATAACTCCTAGAACTATGCATTTAACTATTCTATTTGTGAACTCAGTTTGAAATTCCGGCGATACACCAATTGTCATACTTGAAATCTCATTTCCCTGCTCCTCGTGTTTTCAACTTTTGAGCTCCTGTCATGCGCAATCTTTAAGTCTTTAAAGATCTTTTCTCTAATTAGCTGCATTTTATCACCNCAATCTTTAAGTCTTTAAAGATCTTTTCTCTAATTAGCTGCATTTTATCAGAACCCGTAATGACTTCATATTCTTGTATCGACTCTAGTTTGTGGATGTAGTTTGTTGTATGATGCGCCGTGTTGCACCATTGGCAGCCCGTGGCAGTGGACTACACTGCGCAATGCGAACGCAGCAGCACTCACATATTTTTCCCAATTCTTCTGGTTGCCTTGGATATAAGAGCGTATTATTTAAAGCACCGAGCGGTTAACCCGTTTTCCCGCATTGCCTTGTGGTGAGTAAAATGCAGTCCTTATATGTTTAACTCCATATATACCTAAAAACGAGGTGAACATCTCTGAAATAAATTGTTTACCATTGTCAGAGTGTATGAACTCAGGTATGCCGAAAACATGAAAAACGTCCTTTTCTAGATACTTTACAACTTCTGCCACTGTCGCTTTACGCATTGGTTTAAGGAACACGAATTTAGAGAAATGATCAAGACAAACGAACACATAACAATTACTATCACTAGAACGCGGGTAAGGACCCATAAAATCTACATATAGATGTTGGCACGGTCTTTCGGTGACGTGTTGCCTGCCCATCAATGGCCTTGTAATGTTTGAGTGAATCTCTTGCACTCAAACTTACTAAATGTACTCNTATAAATATTACGGTTAGCCTAAGTATACATAACTTGAGTCTTAGCAATAATAGGCAGTCGCGTAGCGAACATCAACAAACGAACATTGTAACTAATTATATATATTTAATAAAGTTGTTGCTGAATACTAAATTGGCGCAGTCGGTAGGATACCGTAACATTCATTAGTATATAGCAACCGTTCGCCAAAACAAAATCGCTTAACATTATTGTTGTTCCTGCGCAACCTAAAACGTGAATATTGCGAGATGTCAAAGCTAAAGGGCAAGCCAAGGTCACCTTCAGCCATCATTCGTTTTACTTCATCACACATCGATGCCAGAAACCAACAACCGCAAGCCAACAGCGCAATTAACACCGCAGCACCTGCAGTTTGAGGAGAACGTTTCTCGTCACATAATGTCGACACTTGGGAATCTGGAATCGTTCAACGTGGAACACCCAGAAAATTGATCTACGTATTATGCGAGGTTCGAGCTCTACTTACTGGGCACTGACGTACAGGGCAACGATCGGCAAAAGGCCGTATTTCTCACCTAAGCCGGAGCGCCATTATATGATCTCCTGTCATCATTGGCCTCGCCCCGTCAGGTGAGTCAACTAAGCATAAATGAAATCAAAATGATTTTAACAAATCATTTTTCTCCCCGGCCCTCGGAAATCGCGGCTTATTACAAATTCCACAAACGGGACCAAAAATCTAATGAGGGATTTTCCGAGTCCGTCGCAGCCTTGCGCAAATTGGCTGTTGATTGCAACTTTGGCACGGCGTTGGATCGCATGCTAAGAGATCGCTTGGTATGTGGTTTGCGTGATGAGGCATTGCAGCGCAACCTACTAGCAGAGCTGGACTTGAAGCTGCAGAAGGTTCTCGATCGAGCTGCTACTGCCGAAGCAGCATTTAAGCACGCATCTGAAATGCGACACACCGAACAGGTTCATCATGTAGCGTCCAACAACAACCATCGCATAATCGTTTGAAAACGCGTGCTAGTTCCAACGCACAATCAAAGCCATGCAATGGATGTGGTGGCTCACATGCCCGCTGTCAGTGTCCGCATCGATAAACAATTTGCTCGTCGTGTGGCACAAAAGGTCACCTGAATGTGTTTGTGGCTCATCAGCATCTAACTCAGCCAATCAACAAAAGGCATCGCATTCTTCAGGACGGTTAAGAAAGCAGAAACCACAATCCATAAATCAAATTTTGCCTCTGGTTGATTTGAAAAAATCAGCGAACGTCAGTATTAATGGCTATACTTGCACATTCGAAATCGATTCGGGTTCAAACTATACAATAATGTCATCAACAACATTTGAACGTGTGTGGCCAGTACAGAAGCCAATCATGCACACCAGTGACCTTGAACTTGTCGATTTTCAGCGTAATAAAATTCCTATAATGGGTGTGGTTGAGACCGATGTATCATACGGCGGCCGTGAGGTCAGCTGTTTGCCCGTCGTTGTCGTAGACGGAAACCGTTCAAACGTATTAGGGTGCAATTGGTTCGCCCCACTGGGCATCACAATTCAGGGCGTCAATGCAGTTGAAGAAGCATCGTCAATCAAAGGCATCCTAAAGCAATTTAATCATCTTTTCGCAGAGGAGCTGGGGTGTTTCAAAGGGAAGCCAGTGTCCCTCTACATCGACAAGTCAGTTCAACCTATTCGATATCCACCTCGGCGTATTCCATTAGCCACCAAAGGCCTTGTCGAAGCTGAACTAGACCGCCTATGTTCACAAGGGATCCTAGAGCCGGTTGAGTACTCGGACTATAAGTCGACGCTTAACAAAGCACTAAAGCCGCACAACTTCCAGATACCTGCTATCAACACTTTACTTTCGTCTATAGAGGGAGGCAGCATTTTTGCCAAAATAGATCTTGCACAAGCCTATCAGCAATTGCAAGTGGACGAACAATCATCCGTGTTGCAGACTATCGTCACTCACAAAGGCGCCTTCAGAGTTACCAGGCTTCAATTTGGAATCTCTTCAGCGCCAGGGATATTTCAAAATTTTATAGAAACACTTTTAAGAAATATTCCGGGGGTGCTGCCGTATTTTGACGACATCGTTCTAATGCGCAAAACAGAGGCTGAGCTCGCTGCTCGGCTGCATGAGGTATTTAGCCGATTCAACACCGCTGGTCTTCGACTAAGGAAGGATAAGTGTTCCTTCGGAGTCTCAAGCATCGAGTTCCTGGGATTCAAGCTGGACTCACTGGGCATTCGGCCATCTCAGAATAAAGTCAAGGCCATTCAAAATGCTCCAGCACCCCAAGACAAAAAGAAATTGCAAGCGTTCTTGGGCCTCCTCGNGCACCCCAAGACAAAAAACAATTGCAAGCGTTCTTGGGCCTCCTCAATTTCTACCACTCCTTTTTACCGAACAAAGCTACAATTGCCGAGCCCTTACATCGCCTACTGGATAAGAACTCCCATTGGTTCTGGAAAAAGGAACAACAACAGGCGTTCGAAAATCTTAAGCAGCTCATAGTATCCGAACGCGTTCTAATACACTATAGCTCAAAATTGCCGTTGGTGGTAGTTTGTGATGCGTCGCCATATGGCATCGGTGCTGTTCTCAGCCATCGCATGCCTGACGGGTGTGAGAGGCCCATTGCATTTTACTCTAGGACCTTATCGAAGCCAGAGCGGAATTACGCCCAAATAGACCGCGAAGCTGTAGCGTTAATCGCTGGAGTGAAAAAATTTCACGACTACCTTTATGGGCGCAAATTTACTCTGGTTACCGATCATCGGCCCCTATTGGGTATCTTCAATACGACCAAGCCCGTTCCTAATGTGATATCATCGCAAATGCTTCGACGACGAATTTTCCTTAATGCGTACGATTTTGAAATTGCATACCGTTCGGGAAATAAGTTGGGAAACGCTGACTTTTTGAGTCGATTGCTCTTAATGAATGAGCAACGAATGATTAAGGAAGATGTACTGATGATAGAAATGGTCAACAAGCCCGTAGTAGAGGCCAAACATATCGCTGTTCAAACTGCCAAAAATGCGGATCTGGCAAAAGTTCTCAGCTGGGCGTTAAGGGGGTGGCCACCTAACATGAGCCGATCGGAAAAGCTGTATCCCTTTTATGTTCGCCGACAAGAAATCTCATCTGTAAAAGGTTGCTTACTATGGGGGAACAGAACAATCATCCCGCCAGAAAGTCGACAGGTAGTCCTCAGTGCGTTACATACTGGCCATCCGGGCATTGTGCGAATGAAGGCCTTAGCGAGAAGCTATGTCTGGTGGCCGAAAATGGAATCGGAGATTGAGGATATTGTAAAGATGTGTGCGCTTTGCCAAGCTACTCGTCACGAGAGTGCTCATGCGCCAGTTCATTGGTGGGAAACAACGAAAAATCCATGGTCACGCCTTCATGTTGATTTTGCTGGCCCCGTTTCAAGGTAAGATTTTCTTCATCGTTGTAGATTCGTTCTCGAAGTGGCTTGAAGTTTTCTTGGTCAAGTCAACCTCATCCCAATCGGCCATCAAACCCCTTCGATCACTCTTCGCAACTCATGGGCTGCCGGATGAGATAGTGTCAGACAACGGGACAGCATTTACATCCGATGAATTTAAAACATTCATGCAGGACAACTTAATTCGTCACATTCGCTGTGCCCCATTTCACCCGTCGTCCAACGGTCAAGCAGAACGAATGGTGCAGACAACGAAGGACTTCTTGAAGAAAACACCAGAGGGGCAGGACATCGACTTAAAACTGTCACGGTTTCTTTTCAATCAGCATATTACGCCGCATACATCTACTGGTCGTTCACCTGCAGAGCTTATGTTTAAGAGACAACTAAAGAAATTTTTCGATAAGATTCATCCGCACGAATCGCCTACTGCAAAGCAAGAAATTGGCAGGGAGAAGTTCTTCAACGATGTAGACCGAGTGTGGGTGCGAAACTACTTCACAGGACCTAAATGGGTACCAGCGAAAATTAATTCAAGGAATGGACCCATATCATATGCAGTTCAGCTGGAGGACGATTCGCGTATCATAAAACGGCATCTAGATCAGATAAGAATTCGACATGTAGCTGAACGGGGTGATGACTTAGCTCTCCTTAACCAAAACTCTAAAGAGCCAGAAACCTCATCGGAATCAGAGTCTGCAGCGATGGATGAGAGCAGTCCATCTTCTCTACTTCAAAAACAGTCCAATTCAGAGGGTTCTTCGCAGCATCGGTCGTTCCCCTCCACCGCAGTTAGTTCGACACCACTGGATGCAAGCATCTCATCAGACGGTTGCACCCCACGACGATCCAATCGTGCTCGACGTCCACCAGATTTTTACAGCGTTCCTGGCCGTTAAGGGGTGTAATGTCTGAGTGAATCTCTTGCACTCAAACTTACTAAATGCACTCATTCGCTCACTGCAGCTTATATGTATGTATGCACATATTACGGCTAGCCTAAGTATACATAACTTGAGTCTTGGCAATAATATAGGGGTCGCGTAGCGAACATCAGCAAGCGAACATTGTACTCTAATTATATATATTTAATAAAGTTGTTGCTGAATACTAAAGGCCTGTTGAACGAAGTTTGGACCTTGCGACCCTTACAGGCCTCACACTCTTTACAGAAGTTCTGCACATCGGCCACCATACCTGGCCAGTAGTATTTCTCCCGGATACGTGCCAAGGTTTTAGGGATTCCTCCATGTCCGGCCAACGGTGAGCAGTGAAATGACTCCACTAAACCTCGCCGCAGCTCTGACGGCACCCAAAGCTTCCAAGTTTGGTCCTCTTGATGTCCATCTCTCCTGCTAAACTGTGTTCTTTTATAGATATATCCGTCCGAAACACACACGCCCAGTAGTTTGTCTTGGCTCTCAATTACCGTCCTTTTAAGCTGTTCGTATTCTTCCGTCGCGAAATAAGGTAAATCTAAGTAAACGTCCGAAATTCGGTAATTCTGCCTGATTTGATCCATGTCCACTCGTGCAAACTTGCCTTTCTCAACATTTTCCGTGAGCTTGGCCTCACGTAGACACCTAACAACCTTTTCCAACCAACACAAATGAGACGAAAAACTTTCAAAGCAAACTAACAAGTCATCTAAATACACGAACACACACTCACGTAAAGCAGGCGGTATGACTTTGTCCATTAATCTACACATGCGCTGAGCCGCGTTACAAAAACCAAAAGGCATAACCGTGAAATGATAGAGGGGCCTACTGGGGACTGTGAAGGCCGTCTTTTCCCTAAACTTCTTCCTTAATGGAATCTGCCAAAACGCATATTTTAAGTCTATGGCCGATATGTAGCGCGTATTCTGTAGTCGGCTGAGGATTCCTTGTACGTGCGGTAGTGGGTATGCGTCCTCAATTGTTCTTTTATTGAGTTTCCTAGCATCTAAACGTAATCTATTCTTGGTGCCTTTAATGACCAGAGATACGGGCGAACTCCAACTACTGTTGCTTTTTTCTATAACCCCCATACCCAACATTCTATCTAGCTCTTGATACACTAACTTTTGGATCGGCAGTGATATAGGGTAGTGCCGCTGTTTGACCGGAAGTTTTTCATCCGTTACTTCGATGACGTGCTCTTTTTGCGTTTTTACTTTTACTGCATTTTTGCTTTTTCTAGGGCTACGCTTTCCTCATACATTAAATCGTGTTGCACTGCGTCAAACGACAAGTCACCCTCGGCGGGTGCGAGCTCTGCAACGACCGCGCTCTTGGCTTAACACCCCTACTGACGACATCGATATCGAAAGCTTTCCAAAAGTCGATTCCTAAGTACACCCCCTGCTGCAACTCAAGCACAATCAAAAACTCAAGGTCTTTTGAGACCCTATCCCATAACTCAAGCACAATCAAAAACTCAAGGTCTTTTGAGACCCTATCCCCTAACATCGGCAAAACAATCACACCTAGTACTGGCGTTTCGCCACCATTGGCGGTTCGAATATTCTGCCCCTTAATTTTAAGGATTTTATCCTCTCTTCCTTCCAAAAATTTTAGAGAATTTTTACCTAGACAGCTTGCGCCAGCACCGCAATCCAACAGAGCTAACATCTGCTTGCCACCTAAATATATTGGTTTGCGTAAAAAAAACGATTGTCATCCTTCACAGGGACTATCATAGCAATAATCTTATTTTTGATCCTTTTATAATTTTTCCTCTTTGCCCTCATTCTTTCAATTTTCTTAAAATTCCTATTTTTCTTATTCCTAACTATTTCTTCTGCAAAAATCCTTCGCCTTGCTTATTCATACTCTAATTTCCCTTGATGTAAACTTTTTCTTGTAACTAATTATCTAACCTCTAACGTACTCCTAATATTACCATCACCACTGCTAATACTACTATCCCTACTCAATACTTTGACAGCTGATGTTATTTCTCCGGGCGATTCCCTTCCTGGCCAGAATTTCGGAGATTTCTGCCAGCTTCAAGTTTCCCTGGTTCGGTTTGTAGACAGACAAACCATGCTATGGAATGTTGAGTTGCAATTGTTGGTCACTCCAGGATTTTTCGTGTAGTAGTCGACCGGCATGCTACACTTGAAGCAAATCATCATGTGGAAAGGCGACAATCAGAATCTCTGACCTTGAGCTGCCTGCACACCGGAAGAACTGCTGCTTGGGTCGGGATGAGGTCGACTTGATTGTATCCGGTTGAATTTCGCTATTTCCTGACCACCTTGTGCACCCGGCTTACTGCGCTCGAAGCTGTGCGTACTGATTGCTTCTACCTGCTCTCTCTCCACTGGCTCGTCATCATACACTCTCTGGACTTTGCTCGGCTTTCGCGGAACATTCTCTCAGCTCTTTTGCACTCGGATTTAAGATCTGCCAAGGTATCCATTTTGGAGGAGAATGTCCAGGTATGGTTTTAAATTGGCCTTGAGGATGTCCACAAGTTCCTTTTCGGGTGTCTTCTGGCGCAAGCAGAACATCAAATTGTGGACATCACTGTAGAAGTTGTCGAATGTATCATGTGGCATTTGCTTGCGCTCCATGATCTCCCGTGTTATTTCGTATTCCGACTCTGCAGTTTTAAGTAGTAGCCAAAGTTCTGGTCATCAGCGTGGTCTTCAACAATTTGCCAATACCATTTAAGTGCATTGCCCGTGACTAAGCAATGGAAATCGGATAACAGCTGATCATACTGGACATCATGTTGCGCTCGCATCCCTTGGACTTTAAAAATAAAACTTTCAACGGTTATATTCTTCCCAGTCCCTTCAAACTTGACGTGCCACTTGTCCAGGTCAACCTTCTTCCACCTGGTGGCTTCTTCTGCCCTCCCCTGGCTAGCCTGTCCCTACGAGGTTCTGCCTTTCTGCGCTGGTATCCACCATCCCCTGGCTGAGCTCCGGCCTCAGGAGTTGATGCCATAGCGGGTGGGTTAATAGCTGCCTGCGCAGACGACTCCACATCTGCCACACGGTTGCTGAGCTGCGAAACATCATTGCGCATGTTGCGGACCTCGCTCATGCACTGAGCCATCTTAATTTTTTGTAGGGCCATCAGCGCCATCATTTGCTCCATGTTGTTTAATGCAAAGCTTGGCCCAACACTATTCGCTTTCGAATTTTTTGTTGGGCCATCAGCGCCATCATTTGCTCCATGTTGTTTAATGCAAAGCTTGGCCCAACACTATTCGCTTTCGAATTTTTTGTTGGGCCATCAGCGCCATCATTTGCTCCATGTTGTTTAATGCAAAGCTTGGCCCAACACTATTCGCTTTCGAATTTTTTGTTGGGCCATCAGCGCCATCATTTGCTCCATGTTGTTTAATGCAAAGCTTGGCCCAACACTATTCGCTTTCGAATTTTTTGTTGGGCCATCAGCGCCATCATTTGCTCCATGTTGTTTAATGCAGAGCTTGGCCCAACACTATTCGCTTTCGAAGATGCAGACCCGTGAGACATTTGTAGATTGTCTCGCTCCATAGCTACGTTCTGCCTTGAATACTGGCTATCTCCTGTTAACTGTAAAGCATCTTCGAGTTTTTCCGCGAAAGTCAAACTCCGGTCTCTTGTGCTTATGTGGATATTATTAGTGACGGTTACTCTACAATGGGGTGCGTTATCAGTCGAGCTAAACATGCGCGCAGTGCACCTGCAATCTGCGTAAGAATCGACCCAACAACCTCGTTCTCCAACGCCCTGGCTGCACTCCTAGTCGCCCTTCTGTTACTAAGAATGCCAAACCCTGGGCACTGTCTTTCCTCACGCTCTTCTTCACCCATTCACCTGGTCTGCGCCAACTACCAAATGCCGAGTATACAGTTATTGGGAAAACAAACAAAAAACCNTCCAACGCCCTGGCTGCACTCCTAGTCGCCCTTCTGTTACTAAGAATGCCTAACCCTGGGCACTGTCTTTCCTCACGCTCTTCTTCACCCATTCACCTGGTCTGTGCCAACTACCAAATGCCGAGTATACAGTTATTGGGAAAACAAACAAAAAACTGTAGAAACGTTGTAAGTAGTATAATAGGAAAGTATATCTATTAAAAAAAGGAAACTGCCTTTATCTGACTTTGAAATAAAAATGAAATAAAATGTGAGTATCTTCCCCTCTTTTTCTGATGAAAAAATGTGCAAATAAATAATAATATTAAAAATCACGAACAAACGATTTCGAACCATGAGTTCGGTAGTTGGAACCAACTGCAATTTCCACGTCCATTTCTAGGGGTTTGTCGCCTCAAAGAAAAATCTTGCCATACAGATATTATATCTGGATAGGTATTCTATCGGAATCCGCAATAAAATTTTACTTTTCGCAAAAACCCGATGTTTAACACCTTACCAAATATATCTTAACATAGGTTAGGTTAGGTTAAGGTCGCAAGCCCGCGAAGGGGACTCACTTAGACATTTACAGGTCTATTCTGCGCTGGTAACATAAATTTTGTAACCGGTAATTAAAGTGTATGTCAATTTTTAAACCTTTTTCACATTCTGTGCTCTCTTGTAACCGGTAAATTTGGTTACCATCTCATAAGCTGGTAACAAAATATTGCCTCGTGAAATATGCAATACAGGAATTCCACAAATCTTCATAGCTGAATTGCTGAATATTTTCACTTTTTGGTAATAAAATTTTCCGGTCACAAAATCTTCGGTAACGCGCAGAATAGACCTGTTAATTTTCCATTGTAATACCACATTGTGACGAAAAAAATTTGCAAATAAATAATAATATTAAAAAGAATATAAATAATAATAATGATAATGATAAAAATAATGGCAATGTAAAAATTCAAAAATATAAATATAATAATAATAATTGTTAATATTATTATAATAATATTAAAAACAAAATATAAATAATAATAATGATAATGATAAAAATAATGGCAATGTAAAAATTCAAAAATATAAATATAATAATAATAATTGTTAATATTATTATAATAATATTAAAAACAAAATATAAATAATAATAATGATAATGATAAAAATAATGGCAATGTAAAAATTCAAAAATATAAATATAATAATAATAATTGTTAATATTATTATAATAATATTAAAAACAAAATATAAATAATAATAATGATAATGATAAAAATAATGGCAATGTAAAAATTCAAAAATATAAACACCTTATTCCGCAAAAAGATGAAAAATAAATAACGAGGATGTGTGTACGAAAATAAAGAAAAATAAATGAAAACTAACAATGTTTTCTGATTACCAAAACTGTTAGAAAAGCGTATGTACTTTTTAGAAAATTATGGACAAATACGTTGGTGTATGGGTGGTGCTGCCGTAGGCAGAGGTCCTAGTGGCTTTCCTTGTCAATGTCAACTAAGATCACATCAAATGGTGTAGCACATACAAACTTCGGGCACTTACCTAAAGACGTGTTGCTACTCCAATTGATGTGACAGATCCCCACTGAAAATTTTCGATAAGCCTCACGAACAAACGATTTGGAACCATGAGTTCGGTAGCTTTAACCTATGCAATCAGTTGAAAAAAACTACATGTTTATTACAGTCCTCACTTTTGGATGTCACTGCTTAGATTTTAAAATCCATCGCAGGTACCCAAAAGCAAAACTTGTGTCCCCTTTACATATTTCACTGGCATTAGCACTGTCAACCCTGAACACTGAAAACCCTAAACTGCCCGAAAAGAAAAGAAGATATTTATTTATTCTGCGTTGGTAACAAAAATTTTGGTACCGGTAAATAAAGTTCCTGGTAATTTTTAAACCCT
Source organism: Rhagoletis zephyria (assembly GCF_001687245.7). NCBI lineage: Eukaryota > Metazoa > Arthropoda > Insecta > Diptera > Tephritidae > Rhagoletis > Rhagoletis zephyria. The sequence continues at coordinate 202,967 of NW_016157497.1, forward strand.
TTTTGGCATTCTGCACACTGGTAAATTTTGTTACCATCTCATAACCATATAACAAAATATTGCTCCGTGAAGTATGCAACACCAGAATTTATACACAACTTCATAGCTGAATTGCTGAATAGATTAATTTGTTACCAAGGTACTTGGAATTGCGATTTCAAGAAGTGGTGTTATTTTTTGGTAACAAAATGTTCGGTAACAGGCAGAATAGGCTTGTATGAAAGCAAAGAAATCACAAAAGTAAAAGAAGGTAAGTTTTCTTCTACTAGCTGGCTGACGTTAAGATGAAGTCTGTACGATCAGCAGAGCCCGAGATATAACGATTTGAAGAAGTACATGGTTAATATTTCTATATACAAGAGGGTCAAGATTGTCCTAAAGCTAAATTAGCTATTAACAGTTGAACTTTTTGAATTATATAATTATACCATCGTAATCTTTGTTTAATTCTCTATAAAAAACGTGGTTAAAAAATTTGGATTTTCAAGAACTATTTTTAAAATATTTTTCTTTATGCCAAGATTGTTTATTTTGTGAGAACAAACAATTTTTTTTAATTTGTTTTCCAAAACTTATGTTGAGATATATTTAGTAAGGTGTTAAACATCTAGTTTTTGCAAGAATTTAAATTTTATTGCAGATTCCGATAGAATACCTATCCAGGGCCCTATTGCACCAACGAATTATCATTAGCATTTTAGCAAATTATCGAACTTGCGCAAAGTTTTGTGTTTCACCAACATGATAAGGAAAAGTTACTCAAATGAGTATTGATAAGTAAAATATCACTCAAAATCATAGATAAGAGTTGCACCAAAATTTGAAATGCTTAGCGAAAAGATCTTAGCGGATAAGTTATAAGTTATGCAAATTATCAAAATTTATTAGCATTTCGTTGCACCAAAATATTTTTTTTATCAGTTATCATCTTTAATTTTGCTAACTTTAGCATTATTTTGCTAAAAATAATTTTACCTATCATACCAGTGATAAGTTACATTTATTCAGTCTGAATGAATTAATCAGTGCTTTAACACGTGCTTCGATAAAATATTTACACAAAAAATGCTTAGATTCGAACTATTAAATTTATTAGAGGACGAAAATCCGCAAATAAGGCGTGTCATAAAAGAACGAATCAACTACGGTTTAGATATTGGCGTGCGAGAAAATTTTCGGCTATCTCGTAGCCAAATTGAAAAAATTTTATTAAAAATTGGAGCAGACCTACAATATAACAGTGAGCGTAATAATTGCTTAAGTCCGCTACAGCAATTATTAACGACTCTGCACTGGTTAGGTAATGGTAGCCAATATCATGGAATTGGTCAAATGCATGGGGTCCACAAATCAACGGTATGTAGGGTAATCCATCGAGTAGCAAATGCCGTGATAAACAAATTGATGGATGAAACTATTTGTTGGCCGGAATTTACGCAAAATATTGCCACACAATTTTTCAACATTGGTGGATTTCCACAAGTCGCAGGGTGCATTGATGGAACAATGATAAACATAGACGCCCCTAAGGTTAATGAGTACCAATTTGTTAACCGGTACGGAAACCATTCAATTAATGCAATGATGGTTTGTGGACCTAATTTTGAAATTTATGCAGTAAACTGTAATTGGCCAGGGAGTGTGCACGATGCCAGAGTTTTGCGAAATTCTGGGTTATTCCACAGATTTGAAAATGGATTCCGTCCATTCCCTGATGCCGTGCTTTTAGGAGACAGTGCCTATCCTTTATTCGATTGGCTAATTCCTCCATTACGCAGCAATCCTACGTCTCCACAAGAACAACTTTTTAATAGAGCGCATAAAAAAACCAGGAGGATTATTGAAAATTGTTTTGGTACGAATTATAGACATATGCCAATTAAGATTTTTATAAAAGAAGCTATTTTTACAGGCATCATTAAAGAAAAGTTTCCTTGCTTAAATCATTTACGGGTACAGCCATCAGAAGCAGCGAAGATAACAATAATGTGCTGCATTTTTCACAACATTTGTCGACTGGATTCACAAAGTGATGTAGATTATGACGAAGGAATTCTCGATGATGCAAATGAAAGCGACTCTTCAGAACTTTTCACCGAAAACACGGAATCACAAAATAATTCTGAAAGGCTCAGAAGACTGCTAAATTATTTTAATGAATAGTTTTTTTCTTCTTAGATTTTATTGTCAATCTTAAATCAACTTTATTTCATAAACATATCTACATATGTATATAGATTACGAACATATAAAAATAAAACTTAAACGAATTCAACTTGAGTATAAGAAAAATATATACATACATACACTGGCGATCAAAAGTGAGTGCATGGTGTTGAATTTTCCTAAATTCTGTATAAAGTTTGAAAGTTTGACTAAATTCTGTATAAAGTTTGAAAGTTTGACTTATGTCGTTTTGGTTAAAGCATGAACCATAGTTTTATAAAAAAATAACAAAAAAATTTTAACTTGAAAACCATTGCACATATTTAACAAAAATCACCATGCACTCACTCTTGATTGCCAGTGTACATATGTACATACATATGTATGTACATATTAATAATCCCCAATATCAAGAATTCGGGTGAAATGTATCGGACTCAGTAAAGGCATGTGAGTAGTATCAGAATGGTCATTATTCGATTCCTCCTCTAAATCCTCTGTGAATTTCGATCTTTTCAATCCTAACTTTTTTTCTAACAGCAATATTTTTAATTTATTTTTGTACAGCTCACTCTCCAATAATTGAACCTTTAGTTCTTCATGTTTATCACATGTATGCACTTTTCGTTTCTTGGGGTTGGCTTTGTTGCTCGAGGTTGCTCTGTGGGGTTCTCTGTTCTCCAATGTAGAGTCCAAATTGGAGGACACTCCATCACTTTCGGGCTGGCCGAGACCCTGAACAACCGTCGACTCGTTACCCAAAATGTCGAGGATACAATTATCGACTTCATCTAATTTGGCATTTTTGCCACCCGCAGTGCCTGTACTCTTGGCATTGTCTCTTTTAGCCTGAAATAAAGAGATTTTTTTAATATTACTGTTCGGACCCTGTATAATATCTGTTTTACAGAAATTCTTAAGCAAAACGACATGTACACAAAGTAAGAATTGTTGTTATTGGTTAGCTTTGTTGTTATAGTTTGTTTTTGGAATGCGTAGCTGTCTCTTTTCAAACTAAAAATTAGTTGGTTGTAAACAGACATGGGCAAAGAGTGAGCAGCTGCTTAAAGAGCCTTAACATCCCGTGTACGTATATAGGCAAGAGCGTAACGATGAGAACACGACAGCATGCAAAATGAATTAGGTACACCAACACATTCTCACATTTAGCTCACGTTTGTTTGTGGTAGTGTCTACCTTTGATTGTAAAGTATTTAATTTATCTAACAAAATTACCAAGGTCCGACTCTTCCAAAGACCAAATAAGTGGTCCCTGGCATAAGTCTACTCGCGGTTAGCAGTAGCTAACCCGAGGGATTGAGCCCTCTTCAGAACTTCAGTCCAAGCATCCTGTTTTTGTGTTTTTGTTACTGCATTATTTTGGAAAGATCCAAATAAATAATCCTAAAATGTAGAAAAATATCGTTATTCAAATAAACATTCATATGATAGACAAGAATTACTTACTTTTTTTTCCTTAATAATTTTTAACACAGCCAATTTATTGGCTTTGCTTTGTGCGCGCGACATGGTAAGAAAAAAAGAGAAATTGAAAATGTTTATCAAATCGCACATGGGCATGCTAAGCCTTCGTTTTCCACTGAGAAACGGTAATCGTTTTAGCTAAGCACATTATTGGAAAAGTTCTCTTTTTTAAATGCAAAAGAAATTGGCTGTGCAATGGTTATCAAATCGACTTATCCAAAATGCTTGTCAGTTACTCAATTTTTGATAAGTTGATAAGTTTTTTTTGATAAGTAAAAAGTGCAACACTTATCAACTTTACTTTTCAAAAAAAAGGCTTATCCAAAAGTTGTAAAGTGATAAGTGATAAGTCGTTGGTGCAATAGGGCCCAGGTATAATATTTGCACAGTAGGATTTTTCTTTAAGGCGACAAACCCCTAAAAATGGCCGTGGCAATTGTAGGACCAAAGTTGACAAAATGCAGATTTTATTGCGGATTTCGGCAGAATATCGCTTCGTTAACAACATTTGTTCCACAACTTTTTCAATCAAAGAATTTTCTAGAAATGGGCGTGGTATATTAAAACCAAAGTTCAAAAATGTCGACTTTATTGTGGATTTCAGGATATATATATGGATTGAAAAAGTTGTGGAATAAATATTGTTAACGAGGCGATATTCTGCCGAAATTCGCAATAAAATCTGCGTTTTGCCTATTTTAGTCCTGCAATTGCCACGCCCATTTCTATGGGTTTGTCGCCTCAAAGACAAATCTTGCCATACAGATATATATCTGGATAGGTATTCTATCGGAATCCGCAATAAAATTTTACTTTTCACAATAACCCGATGTTCAACACCTTACCAAATATATCTTAACATAGGTTAGGTTAGGTTAAGGTGGCAAGCCCGCGAAGGGGACTCATTAGACATTTACAGGTTTACTCTGCGCTGGTAACATAAATTTTGTAACCGGTAATTAAAGTGTATGCCAATTTCTGTGCTCTCTTGTAACCGGTAAATTTGGTTACCATCTCATAAGCTGGTAACAAAATATTGCCCCGTGAATTATGCAATACAGGAATTTCCACAAATCTTCATAGCAGAATTGCTGAATATTTTCACTGCATTAACAACGTACCTAGAATCGCGGTGACAAGAAGTGGTAACATTTTTTGGTAATCAAATTTTCCGGTCACAATGTCTTCGGTAACGTGCAGAATAAACCTGTTAATTTTCCATTGTAATACCACATGACATAAAAATTCATTTGAACGGTAACTGTGTAAAATTACGAGAAGCGCTGGGTGCTCACAACAAAGTTCCGCAAACAGCTGATGTCCACTCCGGAGAGTCCCTCGGTAGTGTTGATGAGATGCGCACCAAGTGCTTAAACCTTAATCTAGCAAATGCCAGGCAGTTGAGTAGGAAGTGCTGAGATGATTCCACCTCGTCTTCCAGGCAACTGCGGCAATAGGGATCCGTGACGATCTTGAGTCGCATCGCGTGGGTTCCCATAGGACAGTGTCCGGTCAGTACACCTGTCAGAATCGAGAGGTGGCGCTTAGACAGCTGCAGTAGCTCCCTTGATCGCCCACGGTCCACAACCGACCAGAAGGACCTTGAAACTTTGCAGGTCGGGGATTTTTCCCAGCGCTCGCTAAGCCGACTGTAAGCCCATCTGTCCAAAAGCAGACCGCAGGTTGCCAACGGAACTCCAATTCCCTCCCTATCCGAGGTGATAGCCTCGAGGGTGCCCTGCCTAGCGAGTGCATCAGCCCTGCAATTTCCTATGATATCACTGTGCCCTTGGACCCAATGGCATTCCCCGACCAATTTTGAACACACCATTAGCGATCCCATCGCCCTGATTTCCGCCGGGCTATCATTGTATATATTTACCCTTCTTGTCGACAATACATTGGTGCATAGCCAATCGGCGGTCTCTTTTATAGCGGCCACCTTGGCCTGAAAACGCTGCAGAGATCCAGCAGTCTGATCGTAAGCTTCGACCCGTCCATGAAGAAGTTTATTGGACCTCTTCTCCACAGACAACCTTTCTTTCATTCGTCCCTTGGAGGGATGTGCGCGGAGAAGGATCCCTTTGGAGCCAGTCTCGGGTGACTCCGGTCCATTTCTTTCGGCAGGAAGTCGAAGCTTTCGAGAGTTGTCGAGTGCCCGTGCGCTGGGTTCAAAGAGAATCCAGAGATTTTGAGCCTGATTGTTGAGCGAACCGCCGCTATTTTGCCCGCAATGTCGACAGGTGCGACATTGAGTATAGCGTTTAGCGCTAGAGTAGGTGTGGTCCGGAGCGCCCCGCTAATTCCAACGAGGGCCGCGCTTTGCACGCGCTCCAGCTTCTTAACATGCGTGCTCTTTTACAGTGAACTCCACCAGACAATGACCCCATATAACATTATTGGCTTAATAANTGCGCTTTGCACGCGCTCCAGCTTCTTAACATGCGTGCTCTTTTACAGTGAACTCCACCAGACAATGACCCCATATAATATTATTGGCTTAATAATGGTTTCATATAGCCAATGCATCACTTTTGGGGGCAGGCCCGATCTCTTACCGTGGCAGCAGTAGAGAGCCACCGATACCTTCTTTACTCGTTCCTCAATATTTGGTTTCCATGAAAACATCCCGTCCGGGATCACGCACAAGAACTTGACCCTGTCGGAGAGAACAAGTGGAACACCCCGTATTGAGGGGGGCTGGGCATGGGGCTTTTTGTACCTCACGGTAAAAGGAACGAGCTCCGTCTTTCCAGGGTTGACAGCAAGTCAGCAGCTAGCGGACCAATTTGTGACCATGTTGAGGTACCCTTGAATAAGATCGTACAGAGTGTCCAAGAACTTTTCTCTGACGATGAGTGCCACGTCATCCTCTTCTTTCCAACTCCTCCAAGACGTCGTTTATTACGACTATCTAGAGAAAGGGTGAAAGGATGCCTCCCTGCGGGGTGCCTCTGCTCACTTTACGCTGCTCAGAGGCGTTTCCCCATTCCGCTGTGACAGTTCTGTCGTGCAGCATATGTGAGATGAGCCTTACTAAGTAACTCTCGACTCCGAGCTTAGCAAGGGCTCTAATTAACGCCCCAGGTAGGACATTATTGAAAGCCCCTCGATATCAAGGAAGGCAGCTACTACAAAATTTTTATTCCTAAGAGACTCCTCTATGACTTTGACAATTGAATGCAGAGCAGATTCTACGGATCTGCCCTTCAAGTAGACATGCTGAGAGAGGCTAAAACGCTCTCGAGGAATCCCCTTTCTTATGTACAGGTCAATCAGTCTCTCAAAAGTCTTCAGTAAGAAAGAAGAGATACTGATTCTTCTGAAGTCCCTCGGGGATAAATGAGAGTTCTTTCCAGCTTTGGGGATGAACGTGACCCTTGCACTCCTCTAAGCCCCCGGGATGTACCCTCTCCGCAGCCGCAGCCTTTTGCGGCTGCGCAGGAATGATGCCATCCGGTTCAGGGGACTTGAAAGGCTTGAAGGAGTCAATAGCCCAGAGCAGTCGGCGCCTCTCCAGTAGTTCATCGGAGGAGGAGGTAAGGCAGTCGCCCGTTCCAACATCGGTGGGCTCACACGGTGCAGAATTTTCTGGGAAATGAGTGTCAAGGAGTGGCTTAAGCGATTCCTCTCCACTCATCGCCCAGTTGCCCTTTTCGTCCCTCAAGTACCCCCAGGGGTACGGGATTCCTCGCGAGGATTCGCCTGAATCGAGATAATTCATTACAACCTTCCACAGCTTCGCAGAAATTTCTNCCCCCAGGGGTACGGGATTCCTCGCGAGGATTCGGCTGAATCGAGATAATTCATTACAACCTTCCACAGCTTCGCAGAAATTTCTCCAAGACTCGCTTTTGGCCTTTCTTATCTCGGAGTTGTAGATGCCCAGTCCGATCTTATAGAGTTCCCAGTCGGAGTGTTGTCCACTCTTCCTGGCTTTGGTGAAAAGGCGTCTGCTCGACGCTCTGACAGCCGCACTCAGACACATTCATTAAATTAGCTAAAACGGGCACTTAACTAATGATCGTTAAATATGTTAATTAATATTTCCTCTCAGGAAATTTAAGGAGATTCCCAATAATAGTACCCAATTGTTTATTTAACCATTCTGACATGGTAACTATATTTTATAGGTCCGCCAAAAATCACAAGAGGAAGAAGTGTGAAGAGCATCTGAAGACCTGTAACTTCCCCTCTTATTTGAGCATGCTTTGGTCAACCGTCAGGTCATTACCCAACCCGACCAAGCGTAACGACAGACCAAGGTCCTCAACCTATCAATGGCCACTCTCTTCATTTCAGACATCTGGAAAATATGGAGAGTGCTGCCACTGAACCACCTGACCCCCGTGAGGCATCACAACAACAGCACTTATCGTCATAAACACTCAGATAACTCATGGCCTAAACCGAAACCGCCCCTGTGAGAGAACAGTCCTAGTAGTTGGAGCTATCAAAGGCGTTTGACACCGTCAGCCACTCCTCGCTACTAGAAGACATTGAGGCTAGCTTTCTCTACGCTTGCCAATTTTAAAACACCTAAGGGAGGACAAAATAATGTTTGCTTCAGGAGCACATAACATTCGTTACATTTCTCTAAAAAAATAGCAGAAAAGGCCACTATGTAATAAATAAAATAGAATGCTTTTGTGCATTCTAATAAATTAATTAATTCTAAAAAATCAACAATAAGCCATTATGCGAATGGTACAAAAACATAAGTAAAAAACAAAGATAGCTACATAAATGTTCAGGGCTATCACAGAATCCATCGTAGCTTCGATTTTCGTGAAATCTACGAAAGTGCTATCACAGAATCCGAATGGCTACGAACGTAAATTCGAAATTCGTAGAGGGCCTTCATTGAATCCGTTCGTAATGAAGATTCGTACAGATACTCTACGACGAGATTATGCTGTCCGAACAAAATTTAAAATCACTCAATCTTAAAAATAGTGGAAGAAAGCTGCATTATTTTTAATATTAAATATTTATTATACTCCAAATTTGTTATATATATTTGTGTAAACGTAGACGTAAAATACAATGCCATATATACATACATATGTACATACACGCATTCATCTGCTAGACGCTATTTAATGAATTAATATTTTGTATGAATCGAGGAAATAATAGTTTAGCAACAATTCATTAGGAAATAAACCTAATTACTTTAATATCATAAAAATATATTTTAAAAAAAATATTTTTCTATTTAAAATAATAAAATCTAAGCTAAAAATAAACTAACAAAAATATTTATTAAAAAAATAAACAAATATTAAATAAAAAAATCTCCACTGCCTCACGACTCGAGCTCGGCTCTCAATTGGCAGTCTAGTGCCTTGCACACTCGGCCATTGCGCCTGATGGGGCAGCGTGAGCAAAATGACACACATAAATGTCTGTTGTTTCCTTTGCACTAACGGATTTCGAATCAGCATTCGAAGCTGGTAACGATATTTTCGAGTTCACTCGGATTCAGTGATAGCAATTTTTTCGTATTCGTTGCGGCCTTTTGAATTCGTAGATTTTCTACGATGGATTCCGTATTTATAACCAGGGTTCGGAAATTCTCAGTTATGATTATTCGTTTTCATTCATTTATGAGATTTATCGCGATCGATAATATTCCAAATCAATTTTTGCATTCTTTCATCGCGAGTGAAAAATGCAAACAAATTTATCACCTCTCACATTCGGAATGCGATCGACAAAAAAATTTCCGCTGCTTTTCATTCGCGATCGAAAAAAGCAAAGAAATTTCATCTCACTCGAATATGAGAAGTCCTAGCATTGCCGATGTCGGCCTCTCATAAATGAGAAAAACGATGCAAATAATCCATTCGCGATCTCTCACAAAAGCTTATCGCAAAAAATTTTCAACCACGTTGTATGGGAGATATTTTTCGTGTTTGTTTTGAATATGCATTTTGTTATGCATACAGCATACATACATATGTACGTATGTATAGTATGTATGTAATGCAAGCAAATGCTTTTCGGTTGGAAGGAATGTAGGAATATGCACAAATATATGAATTATGGTGGTAATATGTACATATAAATTACATACACGCCTACGTGTAGTTAAAGTATATTCCAAGCGTACACTTTTCAGTATAATGGTCTATCTGCATGTTATTTTATTATAATGATTGCATTTATTTATTATATCTAATAAATGGAACTTAGTGGGGATAAGATTGACTAATGAGAAAAGTGGGCGTCTGGTGAAGACTGAAAGTAAAGAAAAGCAGAAAAAACAATTCATATAAATTTTTTATTTCTTTTAAATGTTTCGAATCGCCATAATAAGGATATTACTAAGAGACCAAAAATATAAATACGTTAATAGAATAAGAGTATGTATGGATGTATGTATTAATTAGAAGAAAACTCAATAAAACGAAGGTCTGCATTTCATATCCATGCACACATACATGTGTATGTATATATGTGTGTATCTATATACATGTACTTATATAAGTGCATAGTTACCCTGCAGGGAAACCGCGGACTAGTGAATCAAATTTCTAGTTCCGTACTAGGTCTTTATCGCCAAAAGGGAACTAGCCCGATAGGAACTAGATCCCCACCAGTCCAAAGTCGGCGAAAAGTGGTACTTTTAAAAAACTAATTCTTTTCAGTTTTTTTCACTAGAAATCTATATCTAAAGTGACGAATTTTGAACTGGTCCGGAACTATAGAAAAAGAGATGCAGAACGAACTAGATCTTATTTGTCGAATTTAGAACTAGTTCGGAACTATCGAAATAGGGATGCAGCGGGGGGCTTGTTTACTTTACATAGATATGTGTTCGGCGGCTTTTTCGTTCAAATACGCTTCTATTCTGCACTTCGCAGATGCTTTTTCATAGCTTGGTAATACAAAACCAAAATTTGTGTTAACATTTTAACATCCTGGGACCGTCTGGAATCTAACAGCGAGCACCTCTGCAAATTCAGCTACAGCTAAAGGTATGTAAACGTACATTTCTTACAATCATTCAAACAAATTTAGTTTGAAATTGAAAACACATTTCTTTCAAAATAACTTAAAATCGCACACACAGAAGAACAAAAAATATTGAAAAATCATGACACTTTTTTCTTTCGTCTGTCGATTTTAGAACTGGTTCGGAACTATAGAATATAGGAGTAGTTCGGAACTATCGAAAAAGGGATGCAGCGGGGGGCAATTGACACTTCCTAGGACATCGCCATGTTAAATTCGCCAGTTGCTTGCATGCAAAAGAGATTTATCGTGAACCAGTACTGGGTCTAAATGTACTAGAAGCGCACCAGTTCAGGACTAGAGATTTTCATCACAGGGTATTTACTGAACAGTAGCGCATAATGAGCAAAAAATTTGCAGCAATAATCAAATAATAGCTAAGCGTTGGTTTTGCTACGACCTTGGAAAGACGAAAAATTTACTTGTGAGCCTTTTAGCCTGAAGAATGTATGTATGTAGATACAATATTGCAGCAGCTTTCTACCTACCTTTTGTTTATTTTCCACTAATAATTAGTATATATGCTTTAGAAATATTTACGGAAATAGAGCACACGATTTCGTTCACAGGTAGTGAATTTTTCTTCAAACTGCATTTCGCTAAGTGCGGAGTTATGTGGTTTAGTTGGGATTTCCCTGAATACGTAATACAAAATTCGTAAATACGTACGTTTTTCGTAAAATTTTATTTTGTAAGAGTTTTGGGTGTGCACCTACATAAATGAGATAAACAATGCGGGTGCTCCATTCGCGATCACTCACAACAGCTAATCCTGAAAACTTTTTAGAGCGTTGTATGGATGATTTTTTTTCGCTTTTCTAAGAAATTACGCTATAATTGCACGTATACATATACATATGCATTGTCGTCAGTAGAAGAAGTAATAGCAAAGTCTTCCCATCCTGCAGGGAAACCGCGGCCTAGTGAATAAAATTTCTAATTCTGTACTAGGTCTTTATCGCGAAAAGCCAACTAGTGCGCTAGTAACTAGATCCTCACCAGTCCAATATATACCACCAATATATCTAAACTTTATATAACTAAACTTATCTAACTAAACTTATCTATCTAAACTTATATAACTAAACTTTGTATATCTTAAGTGACGAATTCAGAAATTTTTGCTCATTCTGCGCTACTGTTCAGTAAATAACTATGCACTTATATAAGTACATACATATAGATTAGGCTGTGTCATTTTTGAGCAACTTTTTTTCAACTAAAAAACAGGCTAAAAACTTTCAAAAAGGTGAAAAAAAGAGCCTCTAAAAATTTGAGCTCTTAATATTATCATTAAATGGTGCCTGTTCCTAACTTTCCATTTCACATATAAATAACATGGGAAAAAAATGTTTCGTTTTTCTTATTTTTGTAGCTTGACATATAAGCATTGTAAAAATGAACTGAAAAATTATTTTGGTAGGAAATTGAACGCTCTACAAAAAAGTTCAAATTAATTTTTTTTACAGAGTGAGCCGTTCTGAAGATATTCAAACTTAATAATTGCAAATGTATAAAATTATGATTTTTATTTTATCAAACTGATACTGATGACTTTTTTATGTCTTAAAAATTATTTTTAATCAGAAAACTGGTTTTTGTGCTCTTATATTTTTATAAAGCTAAAATAAAAAAAAAATTACGTCTTAGATATTATTTTATTATTTGATTAACTCTTAAACAAAAGTAATTATGAACTAGGTTCAGTAAAATTATTATTTTATAGATTACAAAAAAAACTTTTCCACAACTAGAATACATAAACAATACATAAATAAGACTTAAAAAAAGTCATCAGTATTATTTTGATAAAATAAAAATCATAATTTCATACATTTGCAACTTTAAGTTTGAATATCTTCAGAACGGCTCACTCTGTAAAAAAAAATTAATTAGAACTTTTTTGTAGAGCGTTCAATTTCCTACCAAAATAATTCTTCAGTTCATTTTTACAATGCTTATATGTCAAGCTACAAAAATAAGAAAAACGAAACATTTTTTTCCCATGTTATTTATATGTGAAATGGAAAGTTAGGAACAGGCACCACTTAATGCTAATATTAAGAGCTCAAATTTTTAGAGGCTCTTTTTTTCACTTTTTTGAAAGTTTTTAGCCTGTTTTTTAGTTGAAAAAAAAAGTTGCTCAAAAATGACAGCCGAATATAGATACACACATACATATGTATTTTTGGCGTTTCTCACGCGCCGCCGCCTAATTACGAAAATATCGGCGCGGCGGCGGCGTTCGGCGCCTAAGGACTTTTGCAAAAAGGTTTCGTGTTGTATGCACACTGAACATTTCCAAAAAAAGCGTAACTCAGAAAAAACATACATAGGTTTTTCGATCGAAAGCTTTTATTACAGTTAAATTAGGGTCGAATACTGGTAATCTGACGATTTGTTCCGCAGTAGACAATTTTTTTTCAATACTACAACAATACTACTTTTTTATATACTACAACAACAAGAAAGTTATAACCAGGGAACGGATTTTATGGAAATTGCCTTTTTTTCTGCTAAAGAGATAGACTATATTCGATTAAGAATGTCCACGATTTAGCTTTCCCTGATTCCATATATACACATTTGATGTTACTTTTTTTTGCCTTTTTTAAGATATTTGCATTTTTTTGCCTTTTTTTAGATATTTGCCTTTTTTTGCCTTTTCTACCTTTAAAAAAGTGATTATAGCATTTACAATTTTTTTTTTAAGATTAAAAAATATACACATTGCCCATGCAGCTTATAGAAACGCAGAGACCTCTTGCCAAATTGGTGTTGGAAAAATTCAAAGCCGTTTTCTCAGCTAACGAAGGCTTGGAGACAATAAGGGGTGTGGATAAAATTTTAAATGGCGAGGAAAACACCCATACTCCTGATAATATTAACGTTTCAAACGTTCCATATTTAAATTGGGCGCCGCTTGTATCAGAAAATGCTGCCAGAAAACTTCAAAATGCATCTTGTGGTTCAATGTTACTACAACTATACAGATTAAAGTTTTATGAGTTAGAAACTAGAAAGGATAAAATAGTCAAAGATTCAAAGTACAAATTTTTCATATAATGAAACTAGTTCATAGTTTTTCTCTTTTTACTTGTAATATAAACATTTCTAAAATAAATGTATTTTTTGATTGTTCTTCGTATTTTCTGTCTTTTTTAGTGCCTTATTTTGCATTTTTTGCAATACCAATTGCCTTTTCCTGCCTTTTTCGTTATTTTATTTTGCCATTTCCAGCCTATTTCGTATCTTATTTTGCCTTCTTATAGGTTTTTAGGTCCTAAAAATCCGTTCCCTGGTTATAACACATCCAAAACTTTAACGCCACTATCTCAGAAAGCAGTTTTAATAGAAGCGCCCTTATTGCATCTTACTCCCCAATTATCGGAGATAAAACAAAGACTAGTTGATTTTCCTGTGTGTTATTTTAAATATTTTAAACAGAATTTTAATAAAAAGCAAACACTTTTTTGCTAATGTTTACATTCGTAAGTTACCTTATTCTGGGGTCCCACAGACGTATACAAGAACTAGGTGGCTGTGTGAAAATTACGTTAGAATTCCTAAGTGGTGGCCAAACCCTAGGAAGGTTTTGCTCCGGCGCATCGCAATATTTTATATTTTTTTAATATAAATTTAATTAAATATTACATTTTTGGTAAAAATTACTATTATTTTGCATTACATTCTGTTCTCCTTAGAAAAATTTGGAGCTTAATATATTAGTGTAAATTTAACCATTTATAAGTCATTTTTTAAACAGTGGGTCAAAAAGGCCCGTTCTGGTGGGAGTTGATGGGTTAAACTTTTGGAAAAAAGTAGGCCAACCTTATTTTCAATATATAACCCGCAAAAAATCGTAAGAACTCCGTAATTTAACATAACGGTTGATAAGCTTATTGCAAAAATTTATTAATAGCGACATAAATTACCCCAATAACTTAACCTTTAAATTTTTTTTTCTTTTAAATTGAAATAGTACATACGGATTTGTAGAGTACAATAGAGATGTATTTACATATATTAGGGTGACCATCGGAAATCGTTTTCTTGTACGTTAGTACTACATATTTTCAAATTGTGGAAATTATCGATGGTCAAAATTTAAAAAATTCTTTGAAATCCAAGCAAAAATAGTCATTCAAAAACTCATGAATCTAGAAAATCGTATTTTCTGACCTACATCGACAGGTCGCGACCTCTAAATGGCCTTTAAAAAACCTATAAAAATAGGCAATAATATTGCTCATAAAAACGAATAAAATTAGGGGGTAGGGTCTTGAAATTTTCAAAAAAAGCATTTTCGATGGGAAACCTAATGTATATACTATATAGACTTTCTTCTGTTCGCCCGTCCATCAGCAGCAGTCACTCAACATTTGAACTCAAGTAGGAAGTAACGTAGTTTAAATTTAAAACTAATTCAATGAATGAATTAACTAGAATTATAATCTGATAACATGATACGATTGGAAGCCTCATGGCTCTTTGGAATCTACCTTATGGGCAGTAGCGCCGGCGTTTCCAGACGCGCCGGCGTCGCCGCCGCCGCCGATTCTTTTTGAAGTTGANTGAATTAACTAGAATTATAATCTGATAACATGATACGATTGGAAGCCTCATGGCTCTTTGGAATCTACCTTATGGGCAGTAGCGCCGGCGTTTCCAGACGCGCCGGCGTCGCCGCCGCCACCGATTCTTTTTGAAGTTGACCACGCCGCCACCGAAAAGACTGTCGGCGTAAACCTCTAATATGTATGTGTGCATTAGTGCGGGTAAAATTTTTTGCATCAACGGCACATCGCGATTATGGTTATTTGGGTTACTTCAAGCATTTTTGCCCAAGAAACCATAGGTCTAAAATGAATTTCGAGCCAGCGATTTTTTATATCCAGTTTTTTCCAAAAAGTGGCTCACCTGTTGAAACAGCTGTATTGAAAACTAGCCAAAATGTGTATCTGGGGGTTTTTGGGGTCGAGGAATCCATTTCTGGCATTATTTTTTTCTTTTGAGGGCCGCCAGAGGCCGCTTCCGTACTTTTTTTTGGATTTTAACGCCTTTTTCCGAAAATCGACAACATTTTTGCGAAAATCCACGAAATTTGACTTTCTCATAATGCAATTTCAATTTTCGAATAGCCTAAAATATTCAGCGTTGAAAATTAGGGGGAAGGGAGGTATATTCATGCACAACTTATATCGATTTTATTCAATTTAAGACAAAATATTCGTTGTTTTTCTCATTTGTTCTCTGAATTTTACAAACCAAATTTTCTTATTTTAATATAATTTTCTTTATTCAAAAATTCAACTTAAAAGATAAAAACATATTAAATGTAAATGAAAAAAAAAACAATTTCAAATGTTTCAGTTGGTATTATGTTGGTAATACTGTTTATCGACATATTATATGACAAATGACATGTGTGACAGCGTGCGTTTTCATTTTCATACTGTGCGTTTTCATTTTCAGAGAGTTTTTAATATGTAAAATTAAAAATAAATAAAATAAAAAATAAAAAAAATTTTCAACGCTGATTTTGCTATTTAAAAATTTGAATTGCATTATGAGAAAGTCAAATTTCATNGGCTGAACATTTTGCTATTTAAAAATTTGAATTGCATTATGAGAAAGTCAAATTTCATAATAATCATAATCGCGATGTTCCTCTGTTATTTTTTTGGGCCACTACAAATCGACACGCCATAGTGTGCATGAATATGAAATGCAGACCTTCGTTTTATTGAGTTTTCTTCTAAGTAATACATACATCCATACAAATTCTTATTCTATTTACGTGTGTATATTTTTGGTTTCTTATTAATATCCTTATAATATCGAATCAAAACATTTAAAAGAAATAAAAAATTTATATGTATCTATTGTTTTTTCTGCTTTTCTTTATTCTCAGTCTTCACCAGATGCCCACTTTTCTCATTAGTTAATCTTATCCCCACCAAGTTCCATTTATTAGATATAAAAAAATATTTTTTAAAAACAAGCTTTTATTTAACATGTACAATCAAAGGAATAAAATAAAGTAGTCTAACAAAAGATTTTGTAGCAAGAAAATTTTGTCAAAACTGCACTAAAATTAATAAAATAAAATAAGTTAAGGTCTCGTTAAAGTTACTAAAAGCCATTTAGTGAAAGGAGTTATTCAAACTCTAATGAAAATTACTAACAATTTGTACTAATTTACTTCGTTTTTAAAAAAGTTTGTCGCGCGAATAGCAAACCGGCATTTAAATATCTGCATACATACATATACATACCTAACCAATTATGCATGTACGTTGAATTCACCGACAAGCTTTTTTAAGAAGTAAATTAGTACAAATTGTTAGTAATTTTCATTACAGTTTGAATAACTCCTTTCACTAAATGGCTTTTAGTAACTTTAACGAGACCTTAACTTAT
>NW_016157497.1:221402-227357 GCF_001687245.7 Rhagoletis zephyria
TTAATTTCATTTAAAGAAATGGCGTGTCGTCCATTTCCGCTGTAGCGTATATAAATGGTGCATATATTTAGGCGCAATATTTAACTTCTTCTGGCGGGTCGACATCTGGAGTCTTCTAATTGTATCTCCTTGATATGATGCCTACAACGAGGTTCATATCTAGACTAGGCTGATATCTAGAATTTGCTACAAATAGCTTTGCTACACTACCGCCGGCAGCTTTAACAATTTTATAGTTGTTTTACGCTCTTTGGCAAATTACGATCTGTTAGCCATAAATCTTACTATTTTTTGACCGCCTTTGAATAAAGACACCTGGTCCATATAGGGAATTCATTTATATTTTAAATTGCATTGTCATCGTGATTAGAACTATGCTGAAAATTTCAAGTCTCTAACTTGTCGGGAAGTTAGTTTAAAATCGATTGGAAATTTCCGCGATTTCCGCGGGATGATCAAGTTAAATAAAAGCTTATAAAAATAAACGCAATCATTATAATAAAATAACATGCAGATACACCATTATACTGAAAAGTGTACGCTTAGAATATACTTTAACAACACGTATGCATGGATGTAATTTATATGTACATACATATATATTACCACCATAATTCATATATATGTGCATATTCCTACATTCCTTCCAACCGAAAAGCATTTGCTTGCATTACTTACATATACATATGTACATATGTATGTATGCTGTATGCATAAAAAAATGCATACCCAAACCAAACGCCAAAAATATCTCCCATACAACGTCGTTGAAAATTTTGGGAGTGATCGCGAATGGATTATTTGCATAGTTTTTCTCATTTATGAGGTGCCGAAATCGGCAATGCTCGGACTTCTCATATTCGAGTGAGAGGAAATTTTTTTGCTTTTTCGATCGCGAATGAAAAGAAGCGGACATTTTTTTGTCGATCGCATTCCGAATGTGAGGGATGATCAATTTGNCGTACGCTTAGAATATACTTTAACTACACGTATGCATGGATGTAATTTATATGTACATACATATATATTACCACCATAATTCATATATATGTGCATATTCCTACATTCCTTCCAACCGAAAAGCATTTGCTTGCATTACTTACATATACATATGTACATATGTATGTATGCTGTATGCATAAAAAAATGCATACCCAAACCAAACGCCAAAAATATCTCCCATACAACGTCGTTGAAAATTTTGGGAGTGATCGCGAATGGATTATTTGCATAGTTTTTCTCATTTATGAGGTGCCGAAATCGGCAATGCTCGGACTTCTCATATTCGAGTGAGAGGAAATTTTTTTGCTTTTTCGATCGCGAATGAAAAGAAGCGGACATTTTTTTGTCGATCGCATTCCGAATGTGAGGGATGATCAATTTGTTTGCATTTTTCACGATAAAAGAATGCAAAAATTGATTTGGAATATTATCGATCGCGAACGCGAGAGAATGTGAGTGAGAATTTCCGAACCCTGAATATAACACATGCGTACATATAAGTGAGGCCATTTAATCTTTAAATCAGTACTTTTATGTGCTTTTCGCGGCTTTTATCGACGTATTGTTACCTATACATATAATAAAATTGTAATAGGTCGATGTCTGTACATTAGAGTTATTAAAGAAAAATTAATATGGGGGCCTTTATTAGAGCAACAGAAGCCTAGTTTAACATTTTTTTTAGAATTTATGTCTGTCTGTCTGCCTGTCCGTATGTTTGTACGCACATCACTGGAAAACTAATGCATGGAATCGAAAGCAATTTCCACCGATGCATTGCTAAAGGTCTAACTTGAAATATGGGATAAAAATAATTACAGAGTTTCCACCTGTTTGAAAATTGTAGTTTAAGTAAATTGATAAGATAAAGTAAATATTGCAATGTGGCTATCAAAAGAAAGAGGCTTGAGAAGGCTTACATACCAAAATATTTTTGGTGGAAGGTTGCCACCTGTTTGGAAAGTTTTATTCAATTATAAAATTTTTTATTTAAGTAAAATATTACAATACTTGATACCCGTATTGTTTATGTTTATGTTTAAGAAAGTTTACTGCCGAAAATATTTTTGTAGATGGTTGCCACCTATTTGTAAAATTGTATCCAGCTAAAGTAATAAGAATAGGTAAATACTGAACTAATACAACTTTGAAGAAAGTTCGCTTATGTAGAATCGAGTTATAAGTGTATAAATTAAATTTACAGCATTAAATACGTTTGAAAATATATTAATAAGGTTGCTATATTCATAAAAAAGTATGTTTCATAAACCGAGAATTTGTTTGAAACTCTCACTTTATACTCTTTAAGTCTATATTATTTTTTATGAGTTAAGCCATAAAAGTTTTGGAAGGGAGTAACAACACAAAAAGACTTTTAAGGCGCAATGAACCACGCTGGGTATTTCCTAGGTTTTAATAACATTGTGAAATTCCACACAGTTCTCTGGGACATTTAAATTTATTATTAACTGGCTTCTTATTAAATTAGTGGAGACCCGGCATCTTTTCACACTGCACCTCATGATCGAAAAAGCTCTTTGGGCAAACGCACTATCGCATTGAATGCAAAAGTGTGTACCGTTCGGCAAACACTTTTTCATATAAATTTGGCAACTCTTCCAGGTTTAGATTATCTAAAATTAGTTTTTTGTTATTTATGACCTTCTAGAAATTATATTGAACAATTTTTGTTCAGCTTGTAGCCGTTTTTAAATCAAAAATGTTGTAGAAAACGACAACAAACAAATATCATATGATCAAGTCTAAATAGCAACAAATTCATTGCCCTTGATTGTAGTTGGGTTGACCAAATATTTACTAGGGGAACGCCGAAGTTGCGAGTTTAAATCCCAGTGAACTCGATGAAGAAGTCTGATGAGGAGATGTGGTTATCCCCGAAATGGCAGCTATAACTTCTAGGTGACGGGGAATTAATGTAAATTGACATCATTTCACTTTTGTAGGGGAATTCATGTCAATGACATTAGAACACATTTTCCACTGCCGCTCTGGTATTAGCAACATTAAAAAATATATAGAAAAAAATCCTTTTCTTAACAACGACCTCCCCTCGGCAATTGCGANCAAGTCTATATTATTTTTTATGAGTTAAGCCATAAAAGTTTTGGAAGGGAGTAACAACACAAAATACTTTTAAGGCACAATGAACCACGCTGGGTATTTCCTAGGTTTTAATAACATTGTGAAATTCCACACAGTTCTCTGGGACATTTAAATTTATTATTAACTGGCTTCTTATTAAATTAGTGGAGACCCGGCATCTTTTCACACTGCACCTCATGATCGAAAAAGCTCTTTGGGCAAACGCACTATCGCATTGAATGCAAAAGTGTGTACCGTTCGGCAAACACTTTTTCATATAAATTTGGCAACTCTTCCAGGTTTAGATTATCTAAAATTAGTTTTTTGTTATTTATGACCTTCTAGAAATTATATTGAACAATTTTTGTTCAGCTTGTAGCCGTTTTTAAATCAAAAATGTTGTAGAAAACGACAACAAACAAATATCATATGATCAAGTCTAAATAGCAACAAATTCATTGCCCTTGATTGTAGTTGGGTTGACCAAATATTTACTAGGGGAACGCCGAAGTTGCGAGTTTAAATCCCAGTGAACTCGATGAAGAAGTCTGATGAGGAGATGTGGTTATCCCCGAAATGGCAGCTATAACTTCTAGGTGACGGGGAATTAATGTAAATTGACATCATTTCACTTTTGTAGGGGAATTCATGTCAATGACATTAGAACACATTTTCCACTGCCGCTCTGGTATTAGCAACATTAAAAAATATATAGAAAAAAATCCTTTTCTTAACAACGACCTCCCCTCGGCAATTGCGAACCTCGGAGTATATTTTTTTTAAAAATACAATCGCCGTTCGGAAACGGCGTTAAGCTGTAGGTCCCTCCCTGTTCTGTAACAACATCAAGACGCTCCCCCGATGCAGCTCGGCCAAATACTAACATATGTGTAAGCGCCTATCTGTTTATTATGAAAAATTGTGTCATGTCCTGCGATTATATGCGCATGCAATAAGGACACAAGAAAACTGAGTTATTTGTCTTTGAACTGGTAAATATATTTAAAATATGCATGTCATAAAAAATAAATTATAAAAAATGTATAAAGCGGATTTAGCAAGATTTCTTTTGGAAGGGGGCGTGGAGGGGGATGAACGTGCCCGGTGCGCGAAATAAAAATGAAATACCCCCCGTATTTCTGCTTTTCAGCCTAATTAGCATATGTATGAAGTTTTATAGCCGTATGATAACGACAACCCGTGCCGAATTTTAGTTGAAGTTTAAGATAGTAACTTGAGTTAATCATCCATGTTAACTTTGGAAATACGAAATATGTTTCCCATATTTGAACGTATTTCTAGTAAATCTGCATGTTTAAATTTTGAATAGGATGGCAGGATTTCTCCCAAGAAATCGAAACAATTATTTAAAGGAAATAGCCTTGGCAATTTTTACCCTTCAATATCCTATATATACATATTTATAAGATTTAAATTAAACTAAGATTCTTTAAAATGAATTCAATAAATAATAGGATAATATTTTTAAAGGAAATTTTTGACATGTTCCAAAAAGATAACTGAAAACAAAAGTTATAATTAATGTTTTTTTATATATCACCCGATTATACGCTCTTTAAAATACATTTATGGAAGTTTTATATACAGTAGTATGTAATAAATAAATAAACTTTTAAAATGTTTAATATTGTTTTGAGCTTTGTACCACGATTATGTTTATTAGGAAAAATTTAAAAAACAACAAAGTCTAGGCGGTAGAAGTTATATTGTGTATGGACGTTATTTTCCCTTACTACACGTCACCGTAAAGTTTGCATGATTTTCAAATTTTCTGACACTAATTCCCTTTTCAATTGTGTATCAGGATCATAAAAATATTTTTAATAACAAAAATCCAATAACTTAAAGGACGAGCACACATTAAAGCTAAAATATTCTAAAAATAGAGTTGTAATACATAGCCAACAACAAACAACTGAAACATGATCACCAGGGAACGGATTTTTAGGACCTAAAAACCTATAAAAAAGGCAAACTAAAATAACGAAATAGGCTGGAGAAGGCAAAATAAAATAGCGAAAAAGGCAGGAAAAGGCACTAGGTATTGCAAAAAAGGCAAATAAGGCACTAAAAAAAGACAGAAAATACGAAGAACAATCAAAAAATACATTTATTTTAGAAATGTTATATTACAAGTAAGTAAGTATGAGTTTCTAACTCATAAAACTTTAATCTGAATTAGGGCTGTGCGATTAATTGATTACTCAAAATTTTAATTAATCATAAAGAAAATAACTCAATTATTCGATTAATTGGAAATTATGATTACTCAAAAGTTCAGTTACTCGAAAAATCAAGATTTTTGATTAACCAAAAACAAAAATATTTGAGTAAAACGCTTTATGATTAATCAACATTTCGAGTAAAATGAGTAATCAACATTTCAACTCTTTACACATGTATAAATTAGTTAAAGTTCCTTGATACTTTGAAAACAACGTTTCTGTTTTCAAAAATTAAAACAAAAAATGTTTTTCATACACAGAATGTAAGAAAGAAAATAAGCATTTTCCAAAGCAAACTCTATTACGAGCAAAATTATTATTTTTGAGTAATTATATTTCAAGTAACTCGATTAATCATCTTTTTGAGTAATCAAAATCTTGATTACTCGAGTAATTGATTAACCGAATAATTGATTAACCAACTTGCTGGAGTAATCGAATAATCGCACAGCCCTAATCTGAATAGTTGTAGTAATATTGAACCACAAGATGCATTTTGAAGTTTTCTGGCAGCATTGTCATTCGAATTTCGCGAAGAAAAGCCTTGAATGTACTAAATGTGCGCTCGACGTAAGTTGATACAAGTGGAGCCCAATTTAAATAT
>NW_016157497.1:228132-239836 GCF_001687245.7 Rhagoletis zephyria
ATATTCTTCTATTTGTATGAAAACAAGTCAATAAAATATAGGTTTTGTACTCCACTCTACTTGCTAATCTAAATTTATATTTGGCTATTAGTTAAGATTGTCTTTTCAAATGGAACCATTTAGTTTACACATATGGGTATTTCTATACGTCACATACGTGGCAGTCATAAGTTTCAATGAGATACAAACAAGGAAACACATTTGGTTTCTTTTACTTTTTTAAATCTTTTGTATCGCATAACTAGCTCTTAAATATACGCAATTAAAGAGAGTGACGTTACGTCACAAAAATGGAAGTTGATTTTTTCATCTCTTACAAAAGCGCAAAACTCTGCGAATTGTGGATGGCCCTTTTCATGAAAATTGTTTTAACATGATTTGGAGTAATACTAGTTGTTTTTAGAGTTTTTTTGAATTAATTTAACTTGTTTCAATTTTCTTTCACAATCCCAATATTGAAGCGTTACGTGATGTGACATAAATTTCCGTCGATATATTTTTGTTAATATTGCTTTTAAATTAATTTTTAACGCAAACAAGACATACATTTTATGTCGAATGAATAACTCAGTTAGAGGGGATACCAGTATGTTTGCATGTATGTATTTGTTTAAGCTGGCGCGTAAAACGTAATACAGCGGCCGTGCGCGCATCCGTTGGCCGTCGCTGTGCGGAATCGAAGCGACTCCGAAAATTAATAAGACAGTTCAGCAATAAACGTCGGACGCGCCCCTTAAAATTAGTCGTTTAAAAATCTTTTTATCTATTTCTTTTAATACGTGAACTCCCGCATATACCTTAATGTATATTTGGGACGATATACATACTTACACATAAAACAGAACATTTTCTATTGTGAAAGCCAAATGAAGAAATCGAGCTAAATAAACTAGATATTGTATACATTTTAAAATTTAAACAAAGTCTTTCATCTAACGGAAACCAAAGTGTGTGTGTAAAGAGGTGAGTGCGAAGGGACCAAGCGAAAAACTATTCATGGTCCTTCGCAGCCAACCGTGGCCCAGCTCCTAAAGAAAAAAATTATAATAAAAATGTATAAAAACTTCGAAAAAATCCGGTGTCCGCAAAAAATAAAACACATATATAAAAACAATTCCAAGATTGAAAACAAAAAAACTAATAAACTAAAGTGCAAACAAGTGCGAGTGTTAAAAGGGCACGTATACATATATGCATACATAAGTATACATATACGCAAAGAAAGTGAAAAAATCGCATACGCCTTTGAAATTAATCAAGTGCAGCTGTACCCCAAGAACCACAACAACAACTAAAGGAAGCAACCAAACCATCCGCCAAACAACCAGAGTCAGCAGCAACATCAGCAGCCAACAATAGCATCAGCCGTAACAACAGGCAAAGCAAAGAAGCCTACATACACATATACATAAATCAAGGAAAGTAGTAAGTAGTCAAATTTTTAATTTCTTTAAACATTTAATAATTATAACTTTCATTTTCTTAAAAGTTATATTATTTCTAATAAACTGCCAACGGACATACATACATATATGTATATATATAACTAAATAAAATGCGTATTTTTTCTCACCAAAAATGGTTCTATTAAAATTGCGGATATTTTCCTGCCGCCCAAAAATTCCACAACGGCAATTTGCCGCTATTAAAATTTTGGTAGAAAAATTCCGTTTTCCGGAAAGCGGTATATCTCCACAGACCGCCAAACTTATATATATATATAGTAGAGTGGTTCATAAAAACACTCTTTTTGGAAATTCATAAACGCTACATCAGAATATTGCAATTTGTGATAAAAAAAGAGACACGTATTTTTTTATTTTGAAAAAAAGTTTTTTTTAGAGGTCGCGCTGGTCGTTTTTTTATAAAACCGCTGATGTTCTCAATTTTTTTATTTTCATGACATGTTAAAATGCAGCTAAAAATGTGGTTTTTACATATAATTACTCTGGTATTATTGGGGAACTTTACTTTAATTACACACCTGTCTTGGACAATTAGAATGGGTCTAGCTCCCGAAAATATGCTCTCGAAAGGACACTAGTAAAATTAAAACGTTGATACTGAACGATTTACACATTGTCAGAGGATTCCTGGGGTTGCTAAATAGGAATCTGAAGTCAGTTTTTCAAAACTCAAAATGGCGGATCCAAAATGGCGATCAATTTTTTTTTAATGATTGGATTTGTTCGAAACCCGGCACTCAAGAGTTTTTGGGGTCGCCGATTGGGAATCTGAAGTCAATTTTTTTAATTCAAAATGGTTGATCCAATATGTCGTTCAAATTTAAAAAAAATACTAAAATTAAAACGTTGATACTGAACGATTTACGCATTGTCATTGGTTGGAACCTGTTACCCGGGGGTTTCTGGGGTTGCTGATTACGAATCTGATGTCATATTTTCAAAATTCAAAATGGCGGTTAAGAGTTTCAAACGAATCCAATCATATTTTTTAATTTGGTCGCCATTTTGGATCCACCATTTTGAATTTTGAAAGTCTGACATCAGATTCATAATCAGAAGGCTCAGAAACCCACTAGAAACGAGTTTTAACCCTTGACAATATTTAAAACGTTCAGTATCAACGTTTTAATTTTAGTACTTTTTTTAATTTGATCGCCATATTGGATCCGCCATCTTGAATTTAAAAAAATTTACCTCAGATTCGTAATCGGAGACTCCAAAAACTCTCGAGTTCCGGGTTTCGAACAAATCCAATCATTTAAAAAAAAATGCTTCGCATGAAGCCGCCGGTGGTAAGAGTGAACCCTCCCCGCGCCCGAAATCTAAAACTTTTGACCAATCCGCTCAAAAGTTATAGCGGAAAATGACAGTATCATGAACTACTGTGCAAAATTCAGTGATGCACGAATCCAAGACCACACTGAATCCTATCACATGATAGAAGATAAATCACTACATGATTGTTGGGCACGGCTTCAGTCCGCTTACGGTTTTGTATTTTCAAAGCCAGATGACAGCCTACCCGAAAACTTTGAGAATCCGGTAGAAGGCAAGTACTTCACTTGCCTTGAATTATATGAGGTGACCAAAGCTAAAATTGCCGATCAACTGTCCTTGATCAGAGCAATCGCCGCACCGAGTCCACCACCCCGCGTGGAACAAACCTCGGCAGAGGCAAACGTTTTTCTTCAAGTCCCACCTTGTGACACGGAGACATTTTACGGCGGTTACGAAGAATGGCCCGCCTTTCGTGACATCTGCGGTATGCATCAACCACCCGAAGCTCTCCCGTTCTCAAATTGTGTATCACTTCCGATACAAAACCCAAGGAAAAGCCGGCTCCATCGTCAAGCAATACCCGCTGAGCGATGATAACTTCGAGCTGGCCTGGGAAGATTTACGGTCACGATACGAAAACAAACGTATCTTGGTTGACAACCAAATTAAAATTTTAATGACTTTGCCCACTATTCAATCCGAGTATAGCGAGCAATTTCAAAGGCTGCAAACATCAATTAACAACTGTCTGTCAGTTCTTAAATCTCAAGACGTCCAGACAGACAGTTGGGATCCCATATTGGTGTACATATGCTCATCCAAATTTCCCGAAACCACACTGTCCCTTTAGGAACAATCTCTCTCTTCTCGAAGAGATTTACCCTCATGGTCACAAATGGACGATTTTCTTACTTCAAGATACGAAGTAGTCGAAAGACTTAATCGGCTTCATCCAAGCCAAAATAAACAAAAACCAGTCGCTCATCAAAATGCTGCACAAAATAGGTCCTTTAACAGGACGCAAACCTTTGTGGCAGAACCTATGAGGGAAACAACTTGCTCTGACTGCAAGTCCCCTCATCCCATTAGAGTCTGCCCACAATTTAAGCGAATTTCGGTACCAAACCGAGTACAATTCGCAAACCAAACCAAGCTGTGCAAAAACTGCCTTGGTAATACCCATAGCACTAATGAGTGTCCGAGCAAGTGGTCATGTACACATTGCCAACAGCGGCATCACTGCACTGCTGCACATGAATCCCAAACCACCATCTCGACACTCCAGTGCGCGAGCGAATGAAACCGCCGCACAACACACTACTGCCCAGTCGACGCCTCCCGCTCGACAAGCGCAGTCAAGCTCCAATTCCAGCGAGCAACCGTGCTATTCCAAACAAGCACAAATACAATCATTGCACACCGACAATGATAGCAAAATTCTCCTTCCAACTGCCATGGTCGCGGTTTAACACGAAGGGGAATTGTTTCAACTTAGTGCCTTGATTGATCAAGGCTCACAGAGGACTTTCATTTCCTCGAAAGTTCAGAAACGGTTGAAACTACCATTCGAACACTCTCATTGGTTGCACCCAAAACCATGCAACGGATAAACACACAGGCTATCGTGTTACCTCAGCTCACGAGGCACATGCCTTCATTCACCATTAGCCGTGAAAACTGGCAGCAATTCAAGATCCTTGAACTTGCTGACCCAAGTTGCCACATACCAGCTCAAACTGATATGGTAATCGGCAGCGATATACTGACTTATACAAAGCCTGCTGGAAGGTATACAAAAGATTTGCGACACGATACTTGCGCAAAAAAACAATATTTGGCTGGATTCTCAGTGGTTTAATAACCGAAAATGTGGTGTTATTCTCGATACAAGTAGAAGAGTGCTCGAATACAACTCTCAGCTCTCGCTTAGAAAGTTTTGGGAAGAGGAGAAGATTCCACAACCTCCACAAATTTCCCCTGAAGATCAGGCATGTGAAAATATGTATGCAACAACAACGACTCGTGCCCCAAACGGTCGATACATTGTGCGAATTCCATTCAAGGAAGAATTTCCAAAAAAGCTGTCTCTGGGCCACTCTCGGTCTGCTGCACTTCAGCAGTTTTTTAGTATAGAGCGATCGCTTCAGAAAAAAGGAGACTTAGGCCCAATGTACAATAATGTGTTGCAAGAGTATCTCGACCTCATATGGAGCACACGAAGCTATGCGAGATAACTTCTAATGGCAAATACTTCTCGTTCTACTTGCCACATCATGCGGTCGTCAAACCAGATAAGGTAACCACCAAAGTTCGCGTGGTATTCAACGCCTCAAAAACATCTGGTTCAGGAAAATCCCTGAATGACGTGTTGCACACTGGTCTCACACTCCAACCAGATCTCATGCTGCTCATTCTGCAGTGGCGAATGCACAGACTCGTGTTCAATGGAGACATTGAAAAAATGTATCGTCAAATACTCATCCATGAGGACGATAAAGATTTTCAGCGAATCTTATTTCGCACATCGGCTGACTCTCCTGTCACCGATTATAAACTTAAAACCGTAACGTTCGCACCATACCTCGCTATCCGCACCCTGCATCAATTAGCAGATGACACGATAGCAACATTTCCATTGGCTGCCACAATACTTAAAACCGAAACGTATGTGGATGACATCCTATCCGGAAGTCATGATATTGACAACGCCACTGAATCACTTTTTCAAGTGATCAAAGAGCGTGAGAGCGTTTCCACAACCAAAACTCTTGGTATAGAATGGAACGCACTCACCGATAAGTTTTCCTACACCATTCTGCCTGCATCGACCACTAATGCCGTCACAAAGCGACAAATTTTATCCTCTGTCGCAAAACTTTTTGACCCAGCAGGATGGCTATAGCCAGTGATGATTCCAGCAAAGATTCTTCTTCAAGAACTTTGGCTAGATGGCATTGATTGGGACGAATGTGCCAAACACTTAGCAAAATCGCAACGATTCGCAGAAAATCTGCCAGCTATCTGCCACATCGAAATCCCTCGATGGGTTAGTTTCACAACGGGGCAAGATACCCAACGCCACGGGTTTTGTGATGCCTCGGAAAAAGCATATTGCGCAGCGATTTATATCCGCGTAGATGCTAGCAACCAAAGATATTCCACTCTCTTGGTTGCAAAAAGCAAAGTCGCACCATTGAAGACGGTAAGCTTGCCACGCCTGGAGCTGCGTGGTGCAGTCTTACTCGCAAAACTGGTTGCGACTGTTCGAAAACAGGTCAAATTGGAATCGTGCAACACATTCTTATGGTCAGATTCAGAGATTGTCCTACCTTGGCTTGAAAAGCCACCATGTACATGGAAGACGTATGTATCCAATCGTACCTCCCAAATCCGGGAATATCTTCCAACCGGTACATGGCGCCATGTTGCCAGCCAAGACAATCCAGCCAACCTCGGCACCCGTGGTTGCAAACCGCAGGACTTGGCAAATTCCCACTCTGGTGGCACGGACCAAAATGGCTCTCTTGCCACATGGATGCATGGCCAAGGTCAAAGGCACGCAGTGCATCTCCACCAGAAAAGCGCAAGGTGGAGGTATATCACGCACTCTAAGAAGAGGTCGATTTTCTTGATCGCTTTTCTTCTTTCTCTCGAGCACTCCGCGTGACTGCGTACATGTTCCGCTTCGTGAGCAATGCCCGCAACAAATCAAAGGGGTTAGCTATAATCACCTATCCACATCTGACATATAACGAATTTCAATATGCAAAAATTCGTCTTATCAACGCAGCGCAATCACGCCATTTTCCGAGCGAAAAAAGCGCTGTGCAAGATAAAAAGCCACTTAACAAAAAAGTCCTCTTCTTGTTCTCAATCCTTCGTTGGACAACGACGGACTTCTACGGGTTAGTGGCCGATTGGCACATTCCAAATTGAGCTATAACGAAAGGCACCCAATAATTCTCCCTACCGAATCGAGGTTCTGCCAGCTATATTTGGAGTTTTTACACTCGCTGCTTCTTCACGCAGAAACACGATTAATGCTCCAAATGGTAAGGCAAGAGTACTACGTACCAAAGCTAAAACCTCTAATTAAAAAATGCATTTTTCAATGCAAAGTGTGCACGCTTTACAAGCAACAAACACGCACCCAAATAATGGCCGCTCTACCCCCTGAGCGCTGCAGTTTCTCATTCCCATTTTCCACAACTGGAGTAGATTTTGCTGGGCCATTCCAAATTAAAGCATCGGTGCTAAGATCTACAACCCCTATCAAGGGATACATTGCAGTTTTTGTCTGTTTTTCCACAAAGGCAGTGCATCTCGAGCTATGCTCGGATCTTAACGAATGTTCCTCAGACATTGACAAAAAATATGCCGCTCAAGGCATCTACTGACAATACATATATACCACCCAGCGCCCCCCACATGGGTGGCTTGTGGGAATCTGCAGTGAAAAGCTTTGTAATCCATCTAAAGAAAACTGCTGCAACCCACAAGTTTACTTTTGAAGAATTCACGACGCTTCTGGTGCGAATTGAAGCAGCCCTCAACTCGAGGCCTCTGTCCGCACTTTCCCAAGACCCAGCTGATATGACAGCACTTACTCCGGGTCACTTCCTTCGAGGTGCATCGCTATTGGCCATTCCCGAGCCTAATGCGGAAGACCTTCCTCTACTAAACCGGTGGGAGAAAGTCAAAGCACTTCACCACCAATTTAGTCGCCGCTGGAAAG
This sequence comes from Rhagoletis zephyria, assembly GCF_001687245.7. NCBI lineage: Eukaryota > Metazoa > Arthropoda > Insecta > Diptera > Tephritidae > Rhagoletis > Rhagoletis zephyria. The sequence continues at coordinate 235,612 of NW_016157497.1, forward strand.
AAGATTACCTCAAAGATCTTCAGGAGAGATTCAAGAGGAAAAGCCCACAACGCGATCCTCAGCCAGGCGACATCGTCGTGATCAAAGAAGATTCGTTCCCCCAACCGAGTGGCGATTGGGACGAATCTAAAAGGTTCACCGCGGCCCTGATAACCACCTACGTGTTGTGGAAATCCGTACACAAAATGGAGTTATCAGGCGGCCACTTGTCAAACTGTGCTTCCTTCCCACGGAGAGTTCTCGCGCAAAGCGCAATAAATAACTATATACACACTTCCCCCCTGTATATTAAGGGTCTTAACTTCCCGTTTAAATATTGTACCCAAGTACTTCTCTTTTCTCTGCCTTTGCTTCTACTTCTAGATCGAAGACATTCATGGCATCGCGGAAGGCATGGGCATGCCTTGGCTCCAATGGCAGAGACGGATAACTGCCTCCAATGTGGGCTCTGCCACAAGTACCACGCGCTTAGGACGTGCCCGGCCTTCAAGGCCATGAAGCAACCGCAGCGATTGGCAGTATCCCGGGCGCAAGGATATTGTGTCAACTGCCCTGCGCTCACCCACACTACCGGCGAATGCGACTCACCAGGCAGCTGCAAGGTTTGTGGCTTAGCACACCATACGCTGCTGCATGTGGCAGCTAACAGACCCGCGCGCACAGGCCAACGGAACCACCAGCCCAACCGGGCAACATCGACAGCATGCGAGCCCATCAAGCGGAGGGCACCGCCGAAGAAAAGTGAGCAGAAGAAGGCGCAGAACCCGCGCAACCAGGCGCTCAACCACCGCGAAAGAGGACCGCTCGACGAACGATCTCGCGCACCCCCAAGGCCTGCAAACGGCCAGCTACCAGGGCCGCACCACTAACTGCGTCCTGGGCAACACCATCCGTGCGCTGAAAGAGCTGCAGAAGACCCTAAGCAGCGCATTCCCGCAGGGCGGGGAGGATGTTTAAGCCGCCGCTTAAAATGAAATGCTGCGGCCGTGCGCGCATCCGTTGGCCGTCGCTGTGCGGAGTCGAAGCGACTCCGAAAATTATTACCGAGCGCGCACGGCCTCCTACCATCCTCTCGGCAAATTAATAATACAGTTCAGCAATAAACGTCGGACGCGCCCCTTCAAATTAGTCGTTTAAAAATCTTTTTATCTATTTCCTTTAATACGTGAACTCCCGCATATACCTTAATGTATATATGTGACGATATACATACTTACAGATAAAAACAGAACATTTTCTATTGTGAAAGCCAAATTATCGAGCTAAATAAACTAGATATTGTAAACATTTTAAAATGGAAACAAAGTCTTTCCTTTTATCGGAAAAAGTGTGTGTGTGCAAGGTGAGTGCGAAAGGTGACCAGTGGACCTATTGAGTATTTATATAAAAAAAAAATATTCATTGGTTCAAAAAAGGTGGGTAGGCACTGTGGCCAATGGTAAAGTTCGTGTCGAGGACATGAGCCACAACCTTATCGAGTTTTAAAAACCATGTGTACATTTTTGAGATAGCGTAGTTGTATAAATTGCGGGCGGCTGGCAGCATTGTAACACCATTGTGAATTAATTTGAAGTAAATTTGTTGTTGTTTTAATGGGGTCACGGTGTGGCCCGAGCCCACGATCGTTTTTTTTCATTTGGGTTTAGTATGGTTCCAACCATCGCCGCAGCCGCACCGCTTAACGTACTACTTTGTATTTTCTTTAAAAGCCACTCGGCCAAAAAGGTTAATTCCTGTTCGTACGAATATCATATATTCCTGAATAAAATACTTTTTGCTTAATTGAATTGTATCCAAAAATCCAATCGGTTTTTTATTTCTTTGGATCCTCCTCACTTGGCGTACCCTTAAAAATCAACATGGTCCTTTGTCGCTAAAGGACAACCCGCGACCAAAGCGAAGTACACAAGTACGTTTGCACATAATTGCCAGTGAGCAAGAAATACTAAAAGCGGTCGGCAGCAAAACGCGAAAGGCGGCAGTTAGAGAAAAAAAACCCGAAAGCTCAATTGTACACAAAAAAAAGTTGTGTGAACAAAAATTAAACAGCGAAAACGAAAAGTTATTAAACATTAAAGAATTAAAAAGTTATAATAGTTCAATCGAAAAAAAACACCAGCAAATGAAAGCGAACGGAAAAGCGGCACCTGTAAAATGATGTATGTGTATGAACATTAGGGTGGCACGAAAACAGCGAACAAATTTAGAAAGTGCTGAAACAGAAAATAAACCGGAAAACGTGAATACTTACCTGTAAAAACAGGAAGCAATTAACAAAAAGTTCTTAAAATGAAAGTATATACCAAAAAATTGAATACTTACCTGAAAGAAGTAGAAAGTGCTGAGAATGAAAAGAAACCGAAAAAAGTGAATACTTGCCTGAAAAAAAGTCAAAATTTAAAGTGCTGAAAAGTAACAAATTATACAAAAAGAAAAAGAAGTAAAGTAAAAAGAGGTGACCCCAAGGAAAGTGCTGAAATACAGCCACAAAATTATCGTACAACATAACTAAAGAAAAGTTCGAAAAAAAATAAATAAATCATACATATATGTACATATAACCGAAATCAAATTAAAACCAGTCTAGAAAGTTATACGGAAAAAAATATAAGTGCCCGTACAATTTCGAAAATTAAATACAACGGAAAACAAAAGTAGCAGCAAATGATGAGAGAGGAGGCAGCAAAAGGAACACCGGGAGCTGGACGCACTCAAAACGGGTGACGGCAACAACCGGATACAGCACAGTTCAGGCGGTACAGTCCCGACACAAAAAAAATGGTGGTACCCAATAAGCTAGTAAGTGCACCATTCCCCTACCTACTACCCTAAACTTGCACATAAAAATATACATACAGTACGTATGTAAATTTGTTAGCGGTTCCCCAGTACGGTAGGTGGAAGCCGCTGTACTTCTAATTTACCGTAACTAAACTCATATCTCGTCAATACATACATATCCCGACATATATGTATGTACATAAAGATAAATAAATAATCCCGCGCAATTTCACATTTCTCCTTCTCAAAATTAAAGAACCGCTATAAGATATACAAACGTAATATGATTTACATACCTATTTACCCAAACTCAGTTTCACTGCCCCCTCATATTCACATAAGTCTCGAAATTTTTGCACAGTATGTACATATATATGTGAGATCTAGTGTTGCGCGCGAAACAAATATTTACTCATCCATATATACATCAGCTCATTTGTCCCGTACGATACACGTGATTACATATGTACTTTTATATAGGGGCTGTCCATATATTACGTAAGGGAGTTTTCGCATGTTTTGAACACCCCCCTCCCCTCAAGTAATAAATTGTAAGATTTAATTGATCCCCCTCCCCCCGCCTCAGATCTTACGTAAGGCTAAAAATCCCCTAGACATGTTTTTTCAATTAAACATTAGAAAATACTATATATTTCCATCAAACAAATATAGGATGTATGCCTAGTCAGTCTTAAAAACTTCATTACATAGTTATACTAGTCATTCTTTGTTGTCGGTTTCTTTGGTCCACGGTCCAGCCAGCCAATCTGAAAGAGGAGTAGCCACAGGGATATCTCGTACTTCTTTTTCACTCAAAGGTATTTCATTTTCACAGTCCACTTGTGACGAACTTTTGTAGTGCCGAGGTAAACTAAGTCCGTCCAGGGTTCCTGAAATTGGAATTCCTACTTCTCTCCTTCAAAATGATAAATCTTCAATTTCAATCCATTTACTCTTTATTATTAAATTGTTAATTAAGAACGCTTAAAGGCAGTGGGAGTGAATATCCCTCCACTAAACTTACCCGTCGCAAATTAGGTGGAAACTCCCAGGTGCGCTTCGTTTGCCGGTAGTGTGTGCCCACCGACTAGTATGCCTGCCTACTAGCGACTGCCTCCCTTTACAAAATATCTCCTCGCTTTTATACTCTTCTGCGCGCAGGCAGACTGTTATTCTACAATAACAATGCTTAACTACAAATGTTAAGAAATTAACAAACTTCAAACAGCAACAATTGAATACTGAATATAGTGTTGTACAATTCAACAAGTATATAAGTATATGTAAGTTCAATACAATTCCATTTATATAAGTAAATGTGATACAATTCAATTTATATAAGTAAATGTGATACAATTCAATTTAAACAATTAAATTTATTTATTTATTATAATTAACTCAATATAATACTTCATAAAAATAAATAATGTTGTGGGGACTCCAA
>NW_016157497.1:241477-252331 GCF_001687245.7 Rhagoletis zephyria
TCGGTCCATAGTGGTAGCACATGATAGTGGCGGAGGTACTACGTACACCGGTGGCGGTCTATCTTCACGGAGCCTGGTCGCTCCATGTGTGTTTTCGTCCTCACTTGCAATACCTGGAGGTGGCGGTACAATGTTACCTGGTAGTTGTAGTTCGCTGGTCCCCTTGGGTGTTGCCGGGTTCATCAAAGTGGTCGGCCATGCATGCCGAAGGGCCAATTCCGTGAAGCGATCCTTGAGTCCTGCGTTGTCACTCTCCGTCTGGATAAAGGTCGAGAGACGCTTACGAAGCTCGTCCACTGTTCCAGAACTCTCGAGGCCGAACTCAGTGGCGTAGGCTAGTAGTTCCTCTCGGTTGAGGTAGTACACCCACGTTACTTTCACCATTGCTGCAAATTTTCTACTTCGTTCTCTCGTTCTCTTCTTGCTGATATTCTCCTTGCTCCCTTGTTGTTTTCCTCGTTGACTTCTCTCTTATTTATCGTTAATTTCTCGTTGACTTCTCAAAGTCCCTGCTCGGGTGCCGGTGTAAGCTAAGTCCGTCCAGGGTTCCTGAAATTGGAATTCCTACTTCTCCCCTTCAAAATGATAAATCTTCAATTTCAATCCATTTACTCTTTATTATTAAATTGTTAATTAAGAATTCCTATCAAGAACGCTTAAAGGCAGTGGGAGTGAATATCCCTCCACTAACCTTACCCGTCGGCGGGAGTGGTAACCTCCGCCGAATATAAGACTAAACGCAAATAAGGTGGAAACTCCCAGGTGCGCTTCGTTTGCCGGTAGTGTGTGCCCACCGACTAGTATGCCTGCCTACTAGCGACTGCCTCCCTTTACAAAATATCTCCTCGATTTTATACTCTTCTGCGCTCAGGCAGACTGTTATTCTATAATGCTTAACTACAAATGTTAAGAAATTAACAAACTTCAAACAGCAACAATTGAATACTGAATATAGTGTTGTACAATTCAACAAGTATATAAGTATATGTAAGTTCAATACAATTCCATTTATATAAGTAAATGTGATACAATTCAATTTATATAAGTAAATGTGATACAATTCAATTTAAACAATTAAATTTATTTATTTATTATAATTAACTCAATATAATACTTCATAAAAATAAATAATGTTGTGGGGACTCCAAAGCCCCTGGATTTGGGTCCTCACACACTGAAATTTCTTCACCCACTCAACAATATGCTCTGTTTCATTTTCTGTGATGACACACATGAGCTCTCGCCCGCGTCGAGAAATTATCCTCTTTGCTCTTCGACGCTGAGGCTCAGAAAAGATCAAGTGAAGCTTTTTGTGAATGCTTAGGGGCTGTCCATATATTACGTAAGGGAGTTTTCGCCTGTTTGTGTTCGAGCTGCATTTTTCGGTTATAAAAGACACCGAAGAGTAACGTTTTTTTTTCGAAAAATAGAAAAATTAAAGCAAAAGTTGTAAAAAAAATTATAATATCCTCTGTATTTAATGAATATTATTCATTTCAATGCAATTTAGTACTTTAATTGGATGAATTTTCGTATTTTATAAAGAACAATTTTGAATAAGAATACAAGAAAACTAATATTACGTAAGAATCTACGGGACGCCCCCTCCCCCCATATAAGAAAAAGTAAGAAAATTCTAGAACCGCCCTCCCCCACAAAGGTCTTACGTAATATATGGACAGCCCCATACGAACGTAGAAAAAATGTATCAAGTCACGCACGTATATTAAACAAGTACATAGTTGCATACTGGACACCGTTTGTTCATTCCCCCGCTATTACTCTAAAGCCACTTGATGCTGACATACATATGTACATACTCACATATACGCATGACCCAGGAGCAGAACACACGAAATTGTGGGTTAATTAGCGGTACCCGAAAAGAAACTAAAAACGCTTTTCTCTTGTCTGCTTCTTCCACTTATGCCATAGAGATTCACCCAGTTTGAAAAACGATTCTGCTTCAAAATTTGCGAATCTTACCTACATATAAATATATATATATATATATATACGTTCATACTCACAAGCCGAAAAGCCAAACGGTATACCTATTTACTTACGTACGTATACATATAACTTCTTGCATATTTATCTATTTCGCTTCTCTCGCTCTCCTTTTGCGCTTACAAAATTTGCAACTCCAGCAAATACACATACGTGCACACATACATATACTATTGGGCTCAGACGCGCTGAGACAATATACAGTATAGGAGAAGAAAATAGCACCGAAGCAGATACAGTAGAGCTGATAAAAATAGCACCACACAAGGAAACAAGTAGCGTAAATAAATATTTTAAATTGAAAAATAAGAAGGTGCTAAGTATCTCAAGGCAATATAAAGATATCGTTACGTTGTTTACCCTTTCACTCCAGTCTCACCCCGAATTCCACCAATGGAAAAAAAATCTTCCACTGATGTTGACTCAAGCCTTCAGGACTTAATTTTTGATAGCAATAAGCTAGAGTCATTTTATTGAAAATGGTCCAGCACCCTTATAAGCGACCACACCCAAACGCTCTTAAATGTTAAATTACAACAACTTAACAAGTTGTGGGATGCTCTAATAACCTCATATAGAGCAGTATCCCGCTCTGAGTACTTTACTGAATCTACGGATCTATACAGCAAAAATATAATAAATGCTCAGAAAGTTATGAGAACTTGAAGACGAAAATTTTAGACGGCTTACAGCTTCTCGGGGCAAATTCCCAGTCACAATAAACCACCATTCGAACCACAAATTCCACCCCAACTTCGAACTCCCAAGAAGTATTCCTCAAGGTACCAACGTGTGATACAGAAATTTTCCACGGTGGGTACGAAGACTGGCCGGCATTCAGAGATATGTTCACGGCAGTCTATAAAAATCACCCCAAATTAACACCAGCCCAGAAACTATACCATTTAAGGCAAAAAACCAGAAGTCAGGCAGGACAAATAGTCAAACAATCCCTCTCACTGAAGATAATTTTGATCTTGCCTGGGATGCCTTAAAGTCACGGTACGAGAATCGTAGGATAACCAATTAAAAGCGTTATTGAATATTCCCCCCATATATACAGCAGTGGTGACCAAATCCAAAAAGTTCAATCCACTATCAACAATTGTCTGGCAACCCTCTCAGCGCAAGTAATCCCAACCAGCAATTGGGACCCCATCCTTTTATATTTATGCTCTTCAAAACTGCCCAGTGAAACTCTATCTCTATGGGGGCAATCACTCAGCTCACGGAGAGAGTTACCACTTTGGGCAGATATGAATAAATTCCTCACAAGCCGGTATGAAGTAGTAGAAAGACTACATGCATATCGGCCAGGCAAACTAAAACCCCCTACCCCACATTTTACACCCAGAATGATGAACCAAAACTCGACGTTCATTAATAAAAGTAGAACTCAAAATTTTCATGTAGATCTAAATCAGCCGATCTCATGCAAACTCTGCAACTCAAGGCACCCCATGAAGACATGTGTTAAATTTAAAGCACTGTCCGTATCTGACCGTTTAAGATTCATAAGAGAGAACAATTATTGTGAAAATTGCCTTTCATACTCCCATTTAAAGAGTGATTGTACAAGCACCTTCAATTGTGTATACTGCCAAAGAAAACACCACTCTCTTTTACACTTCCCGCAACAAACCCAGCATCCAAAACCCAATTCAAAACCCCAACGAACAACGAGTCAGCTGTCGACTCAGACTAATACGGATACTGAAGCGCCCACTTGCTCAAAATATGCGACACATAAGCCACCGGAGAAAAACGACGTAAATAAAGTGTCGTCTCATTTTTCGAGAACTAACGTCACAACTCTCCTCCCCACGGCGATGGTACCTATGGATCAAGGCTCACAAAAAACGTTTGTATCATCCCGGATACAAAAACTCTTGCGCTTTCCGATGACAGATGCTCTATTCGAGATTTCTGGCATGGGTGGAATGGTGGTGCAAAACTCAAAGAAAATGTGCGAAATCACACTGTGCTCAACAGATAGAAGCCAAGAGATAAAGACCCAAACCATTATTTTGCCCCAATTGACCCATTTTCACCCTACTTCAAATATATCTCATATTAACTTAGAAGAGATAAAACGATTGAGGCTCGCCGATCCCAACTGTTTCACCCCAAATAAAATAGATATGGTAATCGGCAGTGACCTAATCCCCCGAATTCTCCTACAAGGGCTGCAACAAAACATACGCGGAAGTCTCATAGCGCAGAACACGATATTTGGATAGATTCTGAGCGGCCCAATCCAGGAGAGGATCTCCACCTTTACCACCCAGGTGACCGAACCCCAGGAGGAATCGTTAAACTCACTGCTGAAGAAGTTTTGGGAACAGGAGGAAGTAGCTGTCACGCAACCCCGTTCAAGTGATGAGGACTTCTGTGAGGACCTGTACCGACGCACAACAATCCGGCAGGCAGACGGACGATACGTGGTGAAACTACCCATCAAACCCGAATTCCCAGACATCATGGCTCTAGGTCACTCTCGACTAGCAGCTTAGCAGCAGTACATCAGCATCGAAAGACCTCTGGAGAAAAAACCCGAACTTCGCAAAAGGTACTCAGAGGGTCTGGAAGAATATATCACCATGTACCACATGGAACCCACCTCATCCCAAGAAGTCATCAATGACGGTAAATACTTCTCCTTTTATTTACCGCACCACGCTGTCATAAAACCCGACAGCAAAACAATAAAAGTACACGTAGTCTTCAATGCTTCCAGAATATCGCACTCTGGAAACTCATTGAATGACGTGCTATACACTGGCATAACCCTTCAAAACGACTTGAGGTCATCATTCTCCGATGGCGCCTCTACAAGTTCGTTTTTAATGGCGATATCGAAAAAATGTATCGCCAAATTGTCGTCCACAAGGAATATCAAGACTTCCAAAGAATCTACTTTCGTAGGTCCCCAAATAAGCCCATAGAAGATTTTAGGCTGAAAACAGTCACCTTTGGCGTCAGTTGCGCTCCCTATCTGGCAATCCCTACGCTTCATCAGTTGTCAAGACGAATTCCCGCTCGCCAGCAATATCCTCCTACGAGAAACATACGTGGACGATATTCTCTCAGGCGGGCATAATATAAGCTCATTAACCCAAGTTAAAGACGCCCTAATATCTGCATGTTTTCCACTACGAAAAATCACCTCAAATCACCCAAAAATCCTGGAATCAGTCCCAGATTCCGAGGTCCTTGATGTTGATTTTCTCCAGTTTCAGGACACTAGCTCTAGAAAAACGCTAGGCATAAAATGGAACGCGCTAACGGACTCCTTCTCTTACACGTACGATCCTGTTCCCGCTACCAACTCGAGGACAAAACGGTAAATATTATCAGCGGTAGCGAAATTGTTTGACCCGGCAGGATGGCTAACGCTAATAATGATTTCCGCTAAAATGCTCGTTCAGCAACTATAGATGGAAGGAACTGACNGCTCGTTAAACTCACTGCTGAAGAAGTTTTGGGAACAGGAGGAAGTAGCTGTCACGCAACCCCGTTCAAGTGATGAGGACTTCTGTGAGGACCTGTACCGACGCACAACAATCCGGCAGGCAGACGGACGATACGTGGTGAAACTACCCATCAAACCCGAATTCCCAGACATCATGGCTCTAGGTCACTCTCGACTAGCAGCTTAGCAGCAGTACATCAGCATCGAAAGACCTCTGGAGAAAAAACCCGAACTTCGCAAAAGGTACTCAGAGGGTCTGGAAGAATATATCACCATGTACCACATGGAACCCACCTCATCCCAAGAAGTCATCAATGACGGTAAATACTTCTCCTTTTATTTACCGCACCACGCTGTCATAAAACCCGACAGCAAAACAATAAAAGTACACGTAGTCTTCAATGCTTCCAGAATATCGCACTCTGGAAACTCATTGAATGACGTGCTATACACTGGCATAACCCTTCAAAACGACTTGAGGTCATCATTCTCCGATGGCGCCTCTACAAGTTCGTTTTTAATGGCGATATCGAAAAAATGTATCGCCAAATTGTCGTCCACAAGGAATATCAAGACTTCCAAAGAATCTACTTTCGTAGGTCCCCAAATAAGCCCATAGAAGATTTTAGGCTGAAAACAGTCACCTTTGGCGTCAGTTGCGCTCCCTATCTGGCAATCCCTACGCTTCATCAGTTGTCAAGACGAATTCCCGCTCGCCAGCAATATCCTCCTACGAGAAACATACGTGGACGATATTCTCTCAGGCGGGCATAATATAAGCTCATTAACCCAAGTTAAAGACGCCCTAATATCTGCATGTTTTCCACTACGAAAAATCACCTCAAATCACCCAAAAATCCTGGAATCAGTCCCAGATTCCGAGGTCCTTGATGTTGATTTTCTCCAGTTTCAGGACACTAGCTCTAGAAAAACGCTAGGCATAAAATGGAACGCGCTAACGGACTCCTTCTCTTACACGTACGATCCTGTTCCCGCTACCAACTCGAGGACAAAACGGTAAATATTATCAGCGGTAGCGAAATTGTTTGACCCGGCAGGATGGCTAACGCTAATAATGATTTCCGCTAAAATGCTCGTTCAGCAACTATAGATGGAAGGAACTGACTGGGACGAGCACGTAAAACCCGGCGCTTTCCACAAATGGAACACTCTGCGCGAAAATCTCCCCGCGATTAATGAAATTGTTATTCCCGGCTGGGTGCAATTCTCCCCTACTCACCGTGTACAAGTACATGGGTTTTCAGACGCCTCTGAATAAGCTTATTGCGCCTGTGTCTACCTCCGAGTACAAATTGACGAAAACTCTTTCTCGTCACACATACTCGCAGCTAAAAGTAACTGCAAACAGTCATCCTCCCCCGACTTGAGCTCTGTGGAGCCGTCCTACTCTCCAAGCTGGTTAATCAACTCCACTCCCAACTAGATTTGCCTGCTTTGGTCAGATTCTTCCATTGTGTTGGCGTGGTTAGAAAAACCGCCACACACTTGGAAAACTTATGTTGCCAATAGAAATTCGCTCATACTACGAAATGTGAGCAACGCCACTTGGCGGCATGTTCCTGGTGCAGAAAATCCTGCCGATCTAGGCACCCGCGGATTCCATCCCCAGGATCTTGCGACGTGCGCATTGTGGTGGAATGGCCCCGCATGGCTGCGAAAACTCCCCCACTTTGTGGCCAAAAAACCCATCTCCACATTGGTCACCCCCAGAACAACGACGTATTGAGTCCCTGCACACGATTGCGAGTAATAACGTTTATGTATCGGTTTATACACGCAGCTAGAAAGCAACCGATACCCACTTCTCCCCCCTTAACGCACGAGGAAATAAACCAAGCCAAACTACGTATTATCGTTCAGACTCAAAGCCAGTACTATATCAACGAAATCAGCTCATTAAATGCAGGGAAATCTCTTAGCACAAAAAGCCCTTTACTGACTCTGAATGCGATGGTGGATAGAGCTGGACACCCGATCATAATTCCAAAAGATTCCAAGCTCTGTTCTCTGCTGCTCGACTTCCTCCATACCCCTCTTCTCCACGCTGACAAACAACTCATGGTTCGAATGGTGCAGCAAGAATATTATATCCCCAGGCTGAAACAAAAGATAAAAAAAATCATCTTTCATTGTAAGGTCTGCACAATTTATAAACAAAAGATGTGGCCCCAGATATTGGCCGCGCTTCCTCCTGAAGGATCCACCTACACACTCCCCTTACATACCACAGGTGTTGATTTTGCTGGGCCCTTTCTTATGAAAACATCTATACTCCGGCGAGCTCCTCACGCTAAGGCGTATGTCTGTGTATTTGTGTGCTTCTCCACCAAAGCAGTATACTTAGAATTATGCTCAAGTCTGACCACTGAAGCGTTCAAAGCAGCTTTCACCCAATTTGTCGGCCGCCGGCTAATCCCCCATAAAATCATGTAAGACAACGGAAACTTTCGTAGCTGCGCAGCGAACGCTGCAAAGAGAATTCTCACAATTTCTCAAAGAATCGGCTACTGAGATCGCCGAAAAATACGCAACCCACGGATTCTCATGGCAGTTCATCCCACCATATGCTCCTCACATGGGCGGGCTATGGGAAGCTGCTGTAAAAAGCTTCAAAATCCATCAAAATCACCAGTTCACCTTCGAAGAATTCACCACCCTCCTTATCCGAATTGAAGCGGTGTTGAATTCAAGGCCGCTCTCCCCAATGTCTCAGGATCCCACTGATCTGTTGGCGTTAACGGCAGAACATTTCTTACGTGGTGCCCCACTACTCTCTTTGCCTGAACCCCCCTCGGAAACCCTCTCATTGACGAACAAATGGCAAAAATTGAAGGTTATTCATCAGCAATTCAGTAATCGCTGGAAAAATGAATATCTAAAAGAACTCCGAAAACGGCATAAGTGGAAGCGTCAGGAACCCAATATCAAAGAAGAGGATTTAGTTGTAATCAAAGAAGTCACCGATGCCCCCTAACTAATGGAGTTTTTCGAACTTTCTCATCCACAGGTACAGGATGGAGCCCAACCAATGCCGGCTGTGCTGTCGATTCCACTCCCTCCGTTTCTGCCACGCCTTCAAAGCGATGACACCGGACGAGCGGTACGAATCCGCAAGAGTTCACCGCTATTGCATAAATTGTCTGGCGACATCGCACAAAACCGGCGCTTGCGACTGCGCAGATAGCCGTCACCGGTGTGNCAACTGTCTGGCGACATCGCACAAAACCGGCGCTTGCGACTGCGCAGATAGCCGTCACCGGTGTGGAAAGGCCCACCATACCTTGCTCCACCACTCCACGTCACCACCTCCTGAACGTCGTCGCCATGAGCCGCCTCCAGTCGTCAGCCGTAGACGACCAACGCACGGTAGCAGCGTCGCCAAGAAATCCGTACCGGATCACGGTCGCAACAACGTTATCGAGTTTTAAAAACCATGTGTACATTTTTGAGATAGCGTAGATGTATAAATTGCGGGCGGCTGGCAGCATTGTATCACCATTGTGAATTAATTTGAAGTAAATTTGTTGTTGTTGTAATGAGGTCACGGTGTGGCCCGAGCCCACGATAATTTTTTTTTTTCATTTGGGTTTAGTATGGTTCCAACCATCGACGCAGCCGCACCGCTTACCGTACTACTTTGTATTTTCTTTAAAAGCCACTCGGGCAAAGAGGTTAATTCCTGTTCGTACGAATATCATATATTCCTGAATAAAATACTTTTTGCTTAATTAAATTGTATCCAAAAATCCAATCTGTTTTTTATTTCTTTGGATCCTCCTCACTTGGCGCACCCTGCGCCCTTACTACACCCATAAAAATCAACAGTTCGTTTACCACCTCGACATGGTTGTAAGCCATGAAGAGTCCGCAAAATGTTCTTAAAAAAGTTCAATTACTTGGCAGTTGAGAAGTGCATGTGCAAAAATTTCATAAATCGCATAAAGGAAAATTTTGCACATGCAGCGGTACATAGCATGTATTTAGGCGCCTGGTTTTAGCAGACGCGCCTAAACATCGAATATATGTATTTTATATTTTGATTTCAGCGCCAATTTAGGGTAATATTTTGGAAATCTATGATTTATTATGTGTCAACTACATACTCCAAATTCGAACCAAACCGGACCATAAATATTATTTGATATATGACTTTCATTTTTTTTTTCGCGGTAGACGCTCCGATGGAAACACCCATACATATGTATGTACTAATGAGGATTAAAAAACCACATTAAAATAATTCGATTCTGGCGACGCCCATGCGTTTTTATTCAATATGTATTAATATTTGTTGCATTTTAGAATTTTAACAATAAATAATTATGGTATTCGCATATTTTTCATTTACAGGAACATTTTCATTTGGTTCATATGCAAAATTTAAGTCGCAAACTATAACAGAGTTCATTGAAAAAGCAGTTGAGCACTCAAGAAGTGGACGGTTAGTAGTAAAACACAAAATTTGTTAAAAAGTAATAACTCTGTCTTCTAGGTACCTATTTTTTCTACATAGACGGCCGGAGCATGGACCCATGAGAGTGCAACTAACAAACCCGGTTTCTAGATTCAAGCATGTTCAAAGTTTACAACATATGTGCAGGTGGATATATACTTAATTTAACTACTTAAGGATAATAACATAAAATATTTTCGTTATTCTAAATTTCAGATTTGTTATCTTAAAAACCGTTATACGCAAAGACTTGATACAAACGTTGCCATTACCGAGAAGGATTTTAGATTATCTTAATTATAAGCATTGTTTTTCTGAGCAAATTGAAATTGATAATTTACATTCTCAGGAGAATAACTAGGCAAGGTTTATAAAGATCAAAATGTCGAAAAAGCATAAAAACACAAAGTAGAATATGTTCCAAAATAAGTTACACTGTAAAATTTTCAACCATAATTATAAATTTGTATCTATAATTCATGTCTCTATACATATAGTCATAGTATTATACACATAATGATGTAATAATCATATACAGGGTGTCCCAGAATTAACCTGCCAAACTTGAGGAGAAGGCAGCCACCCCACCTGCCTTCTCCTCAAGCTCCCTGATAAACAAAAAATTTTCAGGTAAAAGTGTTACCGTTTTTGAAATATTTAAATTTTTTTGAATTAAAAAAAATCGTGCCTTTTCATGTATTTTCTTTAACTGCATCTACAAACAAGGCTATACTTAGTAAATTTTTTATGTAAAATACTTTCAGATAGTTGCTTCTCCATATTCAAATGCAATGTAGTAAAAATATATTAAGAAACCATTATAAAATTAGGACTATATTGGGATTTTTAACTTTTTCATATTTTCTTCCCCAACTTTGACTATCTCTGGTGAAAAAAA
>NW_016157497.1:252344-253275 GCF_001687245.7 Rhagoletis zephyria
TGGGTAGTGTAGCCGCATTTGTGGGTAAAGGACTGAGACACGCTAGAATGTATTGGTCTTGTTACCGAACAATGACATGCTAAATAGTACAAAGGTACATTATTACTTGCTCCTGACATTATTTTGTGTTACTCACCGGA
Organism: Rhagoletis zephyria; assembly: GCF_001687245.7. NCBI lineage: Eukaryota > Metazoa > Arthropoda > Insecta > Diptera > Tephritidae > Rhagoletis > Rhagoletis zephyria. The sequence goes on from NW_016157497.1 coordinate 252,485, forward strand.
AATAATGAAAGTGGATTTTGTGACATTGGACAATTCGAACATTGTGTTATTAATACTATGACAGAGAACACGCAGTATACGTCGCATGAACATGCGGATATTCACCTAATTTACGGTGAAGCTTGCTGTAATGTCAGAGCTGCTCAAAGACTCTATGCAGAGCGATACCCAAATCGTCGGCATCCGGGTCGTGAAGTGTTCCCCGCACCCATAGAGAAATATCTGAAGGTAAGTAATTTTCGGCCGCTGTGGTGTAGTGGTAAGCAGTGCGCGCTTTCACACATCAGCACCTGGGTTCAAGCCCTGGTCAAAGCAACATCTCAAAAAATATAGAAAACGGTTTTCTCTTAACAGCGGTCGTCCCTCGGCAGGCAATGGCAAACCTCCGAGTGTATTTCTGCCATGAAAAACGGCTTCTCATAAAAATACAATCGCCGTTCGGAGTCGGCGTAAAACTGTAGGTCCCTCCGCTTTGTGTGACAACATCAAGGCGCACGCCACAAGTCGGAGGAGAAGCTCGGCCAAGCACTAACATATGTGTAAGCGTCAATCTATTATTATTATTATTAAGTAATTTTTACGCCTTTCGTGTTTGAAGCCATTCTTCTTTTAACTATCATTATTACCTTTTTTAAGGTCGCATACCTGGAAGGCGTGGCGGCGAAACAGGACGTCCTGCAACGGTAGATGTTGAAGCTGTGTTAGAGGAAGTGGAACTAGCTCCATCGACTTCAGTGAGAATGATGGAAAGACGGACGGGAATACCAAAAACTACAGTTCACAAAGCTTTA